>NC_133770.1:124120006-124314716 GCF_003597395.2 Chelonoidis abingdonii
CGTTAGCGGCACCGCATATATAACCCCTGCCGACCCGCGGCGCTCCTCAGTTTCCTTCTTGCCGGCTACAATCACGCAAGTGGGAGAGGAGGCGGGTGTGGAAGGATATGCAGCAAACATCTCGAAGAAACAACATACAAAGAGTGAGTACGTCTTTCTTCTTCGAGTGCTTGCTCAATACATCCAAGTAGGTGAATCCCAAGCCTTACCTAGGGTCGGTGGTCGGAGTTGGCAACAGCCGAAGCAAAAACAGCCAAGCCAGACTGCGTCTTTCCCTGGGGGAAACTGCTGTACCAAGGCGTAATGGGACAGAGAGGTTGCACCAAAGACACATGTAGCGCACGGCATATCTCATGGATCGGAAACACACAAGCTAGAAAGCAATCGATGAGCCTGAGCCCTGGTGGCAATGGCAGTCACCAAGCCTGGAGAGAAGGTGGCTAAATCATAAAAGCTCGGAATGCACGCCGGTACCCACGGGGCAGGCGACTAATTCTCTGAGACGAGAATGGAGTGACTTTCATCCTTCATGCCACGGCGACAAAAATTGGGCCTCTTAACGGAAAAGTTCTGTCGTCAATGTAGAACTGCATGCTACTACCCGTTACGTCCAGCGAGTGTAATGCTCTCTCGTGCGAGTCTAGGTTAGGAAAAAAAAAAACCAGGAAGAGGAATTCGTATGTTGAGTGAAAGGAAAGAAAACCACCCTTGGGAAGGAAGAGCTGGATGCGCGCAGCTGCACCTGTCCTTGTGGAATATTCATGTAAGGGGGTTCCACCATGAGAGCGCGAAGTACCAAACTCTCCTAAGCCGATGTAATGCGTACACAGAACGCCACCTTCCACATAAGTACAGGAGAGGAGCAGTTGCAAAGTTCCACAGAGGGCCCATTAGTCTCACGCAGAACCTAAATGAGGTCCCAGAAGGGCGCGCAGGCGCAAACCTGCAGGGAAAGAAGGCACTCCACCCTTTGAGGAACCTCGAGACCAATTGGTGGCGCCACGCCAGGGGGCGCCTGCCGACCCACCGGGTGTTGCTAGGGGAAAATTCTTCCAACAAACGTGCACGCGGCGCGCGAACACCTACTTGGAATGGATATGAGCAGCACATCTCAAAGAACAACAGTTACAAAGGTGAGTAACCGTCTTTTGTCAACAGTCTTCATCTTTTGTATCTCTTTAGCTTGTCTTGCCACAATGCGTCCCTCTGTATGCCCAACGGTGACTCCCACCACAGTCTCTGCACCAACCTCCACCTCTTCTATATAATTTTCATAGGAATGCTTACCCCTCACATTTACTGTATCTCGTTTGCCCTCTACAAACGTTTGCAACATACTCTTACCATTGCAACTTACAATACCTTAGGGGTGGTGGGATATATGGACTTGATTCTAAATATCTGATACATTAAGGAAGAGTCCTTCCCTTAAATGTAATCAGTGCAGCTGTTGATGGTTTGTTTTCTCCTCCTCTCTTACTAATTAGTAAAGCTAAGTTTTTGTCACAGATATTTTTAGTAAAAGTCATGGACAGGTCACAGGCAATAATGAAAAATTCACAGAAGCCAGTGACCTGTCCTTCACTTTTACTAAAAGTATCCATGACAAAATGGGTATCCTGTGGGGAGGTGGGGCCTGGGAGCTCCAGGATCCCCTCCCGCTACGGTTGGGAGCTGCTGGGGTCCCCCTGGCTGCCTGTGGCAGTGAGGAGCGGCACAGGTCCCCCATGCTGGCCGAGGCATGGGGATTCCCGCTGCCACCCACGGCTGAGAATGGCGAATCCCTCCTTGCCACCCATGGTGGCCGGGAGCAGCAGGGGAGATGCGGGGTTCCCTCCTGCCACTCCTGGTGGCCGGGAGCTGGAGGAGTACCCCACAGCTCCCTGCCTCCACAGACAGCGGGGGCCGGCACTGGCTGAAGTCATGGAGGTCTTTGGAAGTTACGAATCTGTGATCTCTGTGACTAAATCGCAGCCTTACTAATTAGACATTTACTTACTAACACTCTGTCTTCTCCTGTGCTTTTTGTTGTCTTCTTATCATAGAATCATAGACTTTAAGGTCAGAAGGGACCATTATGATCATCTAGTTTGATGTCCTGCGCAACTCAGGCTACAGTATCTCACCCACCCACTCCTGTATCAAACCTGTGTCTGAGCCATTGAAGTCCTCAAATCATGGTTTAAAGACTTCAAGGTGCAGAAACTCTTCCAGAAAGTGACCTGTGTTCCACGCTGTAGAGGAAGGCAAAAAAACCCCAGGGCCTCTGCCAATCTGCCCTGGAGGAAAATTCCTTCCTGACCCCAAATATGGCGATCAGCTAAACCCTGAGCATGTGGGCAAGACTCAACAGCCAGATACCCAGGAAAGAATTCTCTGTAGTAACTCAGATCCCAACCCATCTAACATCCCATCACAGACCACTGGGCATATTCACCGCTAATACTGAAAGACCAATCTCATTATACAATCCCCTCCATAAGTTTATCAAGCTTAGTCTTGAAGCCAGATATGTCTTTTGCCCCCGCTACTCCCTTTGGAAGGCTGTTCCAGAACTTCACTCCTCTCATGGTTAGAAACCTTCATCTAATTTCAAGTCTAAACTTCCTGATGGCCAGTTTATATCCATTTGTTCCTGTGTCCACATTGGTACTGGACTAAAATTTCCATCTCCTGGGTATTTTACGTCTTCTATACATTTTAGAGAGGCAATCATAATCTCCCTCAGCCTCTTTTTTGTTTAGGACTAAGACAGACCAGCTCTTTCACGTTTCCTATTCATAAGACACAGTTTTCTATTCTTGGATCATCTAGTAGCCCTTCTTGTACCTGTTCCAGTTGAATTCATTGTTTCTAACATGGCAGACCAGAACTGCACACAGTATTCTAGATGAGGTCTCACCTCCTTGTATAACGGTACTAACATTCTTATCTCTACTGGAAATACCTCGCCTGATGCATCCAAGATCAATTAGCTTTTTTGACGGCCATATCACATTGCTTCATAGTCATCCTCTGATTCACCAATATCTCAAGGTCCTTCTCCTCAGTTACTTCAACTGATGCGTCCCCAGCTTATAACATAATTTTTGTTATTATTTCTAATGATGACCTTAGCATTTTCACTATTAAATTTCATCCTGTTTACTACTCTAGTTTATGAGTATCCATCTCCTGATGATATCCGGTCCTTCTCTGTATTGGCAGTACCCCAGCTTTGTGTCATCCGCAGACTTTATATGCACATTTCCACTTTTTGCCAAGATCAGTAATAAAAGATTAAATAGAATTGGTCTCAAACGAATCCTGAGAACTCCACTAATACCTCCCTCCAGCCTGACAATTCACTTTCAGATATGATCGTTGTAGTCTCCTCTTAACCAGTTCCTTATCTTTACTAGTTTTATAATTGATCCCATCTTTTCAAATTTAACTAATATTCCTAATGTGGAACCGTATCGAATACCTTATCAGTCAGTTCCAGTGGTTTCCCATATTTCCTTCCGGTTTCTGTCAAATGCCTGGTAGCGGCAAGTTGTTGACTTCCTAAAACTTTAGTTTTACCAGTTTTATATGAGCCGCTCTTTATTTATTACATTCAACTAAAAGATCCCATCTTGCAACCTTCTGGCTCCTACTATATGCCCTATATTTTTAAAATTCAGTCAGCTACTTTCACAGGATGAATGTCACCTATTCTTATTTCCATGGCTAGTGATCATAAGATTGTGGCTTATTTCTTTCTCAGCTTGCTTTTTGCCTAGTCATCTTCAGAGCCGGCTCTACCTTTCTTCTCTCTCTCCCCCACCACCTCCTTGTTCTTCATTTCAGCCATTCATGCACTTTCTGCTGGAACACTCTCTTATGCCAAACCAGCTGCCCTGCCCATCGGGCTTCATGATCATTTAAATAGCGAACAGAGTCCTGTGGCATCTTATAGACTAACAGAAGTATTGGAGCATAAGCTTTCGTGGGTGAATACTCACTTTGTCAGACGTATGTGATCATTTAGCCTCTCTCTCCCTCCAGTGCAGCCAGGTAATAATTGGCCTGTCAGCCCACATTAACTCATTAAGGACCTCTGTGGAGTATACACCCATCGCATCCCACCCAGTTCTAATGCTCTATAGTAATGAGATTATGATTTGAATATAGCAAATACATGCTCTTGTGTTTGCTGGCCTCCTGGGTTGGCTCCTTAATTGGGGAAAAATAAGTGGTGCTAAGCATCACTCACTCATAGTGCAAGTGAATTAATTAGTCGTGATGATAGTTAATAATGAGTAATATTTGATCATGGAGGCAACTGGGAAGTCATACCTCCAAGAGTTTGTCCAACTCACTGCAAACTCAGATTGCAGAAAGAACAAGTAAATATGAGAGGCGATCAACTTGGCTTAACAGTGAAATCTTCGGTGACTAAACACAAGAAAGCTTACAAGAAGGCTTGACACCATAACTAGAGAGGAGTATATAAAAATTGTTCGACGCATACAGGGTGTAATCATGAAGCAAAGCACAACTGGAGTTGCAGCGTAAGGGATATGAAGGTACAAGAAGGTTTCAACAGGTAGGTTAGCAACAAGAAGATGGTCAGGGAAAGTGTGGACTCTTACTGAATGGGAGGCAACTAGTGACCAATGAGTGAAAAAGCTGAAGTACTCAATGCTTTTTTCCTTGGTCTTCACGACAAGTCAGCTCCACAAACTGCTGCAATGGGCAGCACAGTACGGGGAGGAGTGAGCAGCCTCATGATGAATAACAGTTAAGACTATTTAGAAAAGCTGGATATGCACAGGTCCATGGGCTGAGTGCAATGCATCTGAGGGTGCTGAGGGAGTTGGTATGTGATTGCAGAGCCATTGGCCATTATCTTTTTGAAACTCTTGGCAATTAGGGAGGTCTGAATGATTGGAAAAGGCAAATATAGTTCTCATCTTTTAAAAGGGAAGAAGGAAATCCGGGAATTGCAGACTGGTCAGCCTCTCCTCAGTCCATGGAAAAATCATGAAGCAGACCTCAAGAATCCATTTTGAAGCATTGGAGAAAAGACAGTGATCAGGAACAGTCAACATAGATTCACCAAAGGCAAATCAGCTCACCAACCTGATTGCCTTCTAGATGAGATAATGGCTCTGTGGATATGGGGAAAGCAGTGAGACGTATTACCTGACTTTAGCAAAGCTTTTGATATGGTCTCCCCAGTATTCTTGCCAACAGTTAAAGAGGTATGGATTGGAAGACGAACTGTAAGGTGATAGAAAGCTAGCTAGATTTTCAGGCTCAGGGTGTAGTGATCAATGCCTGATGTATAGTTGTAGATGGTATCAAGTGGAGTATCCCAGGGTTGTCTGGGCCGTTTTTGTTCAACATCTTCATTATATATATGGAGATGGATGATTGCACCCTTAGCAAGTTCATAGTACACTAAGCTGGAGGGAGAGGTAGGTCCAAGATGATGTAGACAAATGGGAGGAGGGGCCAAAAGAATCTGGTGTGGTTCAAGAAGACAAGTGCAAAGTCCTGCACTTAGATGAGAAGAATCTCATACACTGCTACAGGCTAAGTGGCAGTTCTGCAAAAAAAGACCTGGGGATTACAGTGGACGAGAAGCTGGATATGAGTCAACAATGTGCTTTTGTTGCCAAGAAGGCTATGGTATATTGGGCTACATTAGTAAAGCATTGCCACAAATCGAGGAAGTGATATTCCGCTGTATTCGGCACTGGTGCAGCCACATCTGGAGTATCGCATCCAGTTGTGGTCCCCGCACTACAGAAAGGATGTGACAAATGGAGAGAGTCAGCAAAAGGGTAACAAAGTCATCAGGGGCTGGACACATGACTTATGAGGAGAGGCTGAGGGAACTGGCTTGTTAGTCTGCAGAGAGAAGAGTGAGAGGGGATTTGATAGCAGCCTTCAACTACTGAAGGAGGTGCCAAAGGATGAGCTAGCTGTTCTCAGTGATGGCAGATGACAGAACAAGGAGCAGT
Source organism: Chelonoidis abingdonii (assembly GCF_003597395.2). Classification (NCBI taxonomy): domain Eukaryota; kingdom Metazoa; phylum Chordata; order Testudines; family Testudinidae; genus Chelonoidis; species Chelonoidis abingdonii. Next base: position 124,126,000 of record NC_133770.1, read on the forward strand.
GGTCTCAAGTTGCAGTGGAGAAGTCTAGGTGTGGATATTAGGAAAACTTTTTTCACTCGGAGCGTGGTGAAGACTGGAATGGTACCTAGGAGGGTGGAATCTCATTCCTTAGATGTTTTAGGTCAGGCTTGACAAAGCCCTGGCTGGGATGATTTAGTTGGGAATTGGTCCTGCTTTGAGCAGGGGGTTGGACTAGATGACCTCCTGAGGTCCCTTCCAACCCTGATATTCTATGATTCTGTGTTACACTCGCTTCAAATTTACAGGCTTTTATTTACAACTATGACAGTTAGACGCTTGCTTTAAAATAAAGCTTAGATTTTGGAGCACAAGATGACATCTTGGAGAGATGCGAAAATGCGATACTTGAGTACACCCACCCCCATCTCCCACCACTATCAATTGAATCCCTCCAGCTAAGAGTCGGTAGAGCAGGGTTTCCCTCGCTTTTCAAAACCAAGAACTGCATCAGCAACTTCCTAGAGAGTTAGTGGCTGCACCTGCTTGCCATATATATTTGCCAACTTAATCATGCCTTATGGTCATTTTTAAAAAATTAACCTGTTTTATTTCAGTGGCAGTTTTGTCATAATACCTACTTTAAAGTCAGGTATTTTATTAGAAATGCTATTGAAAGAGTCCAGTGCTCAAAATTTGGACAGCTTTAGGGAAACAATCACTCATTTGCCAGGAAAAGTGCTAAAATAAAATAATTGTTTTTCTTCAAAGAAGAAGAATGCAAAACATGTTGTTAAACATCTAAGTGTCCAGAATAACAAGGGATTTGGGGATATCTCATATTTGAATGGAACACAGTCATATTAATGCTAGGAGCATAAGAACAGCCATACTGGGTCAGACCAAAGGTCCATTTAGCCCAGTATCCTGTCTACCGACAGTGGACAATGCCAGGTGCCCCAGAGGGAGTTAACATAACCTAATGATCAAGTGATCTCTCTCCTGCCATCCGTCTCCACCCTCTGACAAACAGAGTCTGGGGACGCCATTCCTTACCCATCCTGTCTAATAGCCATTAATGGACTTAACCACCATGAATTTATACAGTTCTCTTTTAAATGCTGTTGTAGTTCTAGTCTTCACAGCCTCCTCAGTAAAGAGTTTCACAAGTTGACTGTGCGCTGTGTGAAGAACTTCCTTTTATTTGTTTTAAACCTGCTGCCTATTAATTTCATTTGATGGTCCCTAGTTCTTGTATTATGGGAATAAGTAAATAACTTTTCCTTATCTACTTTTTCCACATCACTCATAATTTTATATACCTCTATCATACCCCTCCTTAGTCTCCTCTTTTCCAAGCTGAAGAGTCCTGGCCTCTTTAATCTCTCCTCATATGGGACCCGTTCCAAACCCTAATCATTTTAGTTGCTCTTCTCTGAACCTTTTCTAGTGCCAGTATATTGTTTTTGAGATGAGGAGACCACATCTGTACACAGTATTCAAGATGTGGGCATACCATCGATTTATATAAGGGCAATAATATATTCTTCTTATTCTCTATCCCCTTTTTAATTATTTCTAACATCTTGTTTGCTTTTTTGACTGCCTCTGCACACTGCGTGGACATCTTCGGAGAACTATCCACGATGACTCCAAGATCTCTTTCCTGATTAGTTGTAGCTAAATTAGCCCCCATCATATTGTATGTATAGTTGGGGTTATTCTTTCCAATGTGCATTACTTTACATTTATCCACATTAAATTTCATTTGCCATTTTGTTGCCCAGTCACTTAGTTTTGTGAGATCTTTTTGAAGTTCTTCACAGTCTGCTTTGGTCTTCACTATCTTGAACAGTTTAGTATCATCTGGAAGACAAGGGTGACATTTTGGAACTGTGCATGCTACACTTTATATGCCCTTTCTATAGAAGGCAACATTCCCAGCTTTTTCTCTTTTTAATTTGTATTTTTATCAAATGAGGCTTCATCTTTAACAAACATTTTGTTGACCATCTGAATTTTGCTTTGATGAAAACAGCTGCTGCTAATTAGGCAGCTTATGCTTACATCTTCACTGAGGCCTCTTATCACTAGTATTATACAAATAATAAAATATATCCTTTAGAAAGAAAGGATTAAAATAATATGTGCATTAACAAAATTATCAGTAATAAAGAAATGTAGATGAGAACAGAATCCTAAGAACAAAGAATGTAGCCCATAGAATTCTGTATTCCACAGAATAGAGGAAAACACTTGTAAAGCAGTGGCTTGTAAAAGAACGTGAGAGTCATGATGTATAATCAGCTGAACATGAGCTCCCAGTGCAACAGTGTGGTCAAAAGTGCTAATGTAATGCTTGTATGTATAAACCAGGGGATATTGAGAAGGAGTGGAGAGGATATTTTACTTCTGTAGTTTGCGCTGGTGAGACTGTCCACAATTCAAGAAGGATGCTGAAAAACTGAGCAGGGGAATTACTTCAGTGGGAGGAGCATTTCAATGTGTACACATCCACTGTTTTGTCGAAAAAAGTAGGTAGTGTAGAAAGGCCTTATACTAAGTTCTTTCGAGTTCTATTTTGCCCTTAAATTGGGATATCATCCTCTCTTTCTGGGGGAAAAACAGTGCTTTGCTCTTCAACCAGCTGAGAACAGTTGAACAGAGAACAAGGTCTTTGACAAAGCAACAGCTGCTGGGTTGAAGATCCTATTCTTTGTGAATTGATTCAGCCTGCTCAAGAGCATTGGGGCGGAGGCTCTCTAGTCCAACATCATTCTTGTTTGTACAGGAAGATTTTCAGCAAAGCAATGATTACTTTCATGAAGAAAAAAACTTCATAAAAATGCCCTTTCATGAAAGTGAAGTCCCAAGAAAATCAGACAGCTCCCTTCTGAAATCTTAAAAAACCAACTAACTCCCCCACATCTGGGAAATTAATACATAACACCACTATATTGTATGTCACTTCAGGTTAGTCTGTACATAACATACCTAACACAAAACAGACTAAGTTAAGGCATCCAGTAGTGTTTACCCTCTAGTCTTCTACCCAGAATCTCACTCACACTTTGCTCCTAGCACAACAGTGATACACCTCAGACAATATACTATGTTGTGGCTGTGCTTCAGAGTGGATGCTAGCCTTCAAGCACCCTGTTCCCCAGACGTGAGTTAATGTGATTTTCTAGAACTGTGCAAAAAAGGTATTGGGGAAAGACTGGCTGATTTGTGTTGATGTGCATGTATTGTGTTGAGTGAGTTCATATATTAATATATAATTGTATACCTCCCCCACCCATGGGAAAAAAAAACACCACGTGTATCATTTTTAGATTGTAAACTCTTTGGGTAAGGGACTTTGTCTTTATATGTTTGTACAACACCTAGCACAGTGGGCCCCTGATTCTGATTGGGTCCTCCAGCCATTATTGTAATATAGATATTTAACAACAGTAAAGTAAATGGCAAACTCATTTTTATTCTGTTCGTGAAGGGTTTGAATTGCCTTTTAAATACTGCTTCCTTTATTGATTTGATCTAGAGGTCTGAGGGAAAAATGGAGATTAGATACTCATGTTGTTGTTTTTGAGATTGCCTCATAATTTACATCTCAGTGGTGTTTTAAAAAAAAAACCTATATAACTCTTGAAATGTATCACCGAAATTCTGTAATCTGTATAACAAATTTTATTTTCTGTTTCAGATATGGACATGGCTATGAAATATTTTGTGTTGCTTGTAACAATTCAAAAACTATAGTTGCCTCAGCATGTAAGGTAAGAAAAGAGAGATTTTAACACCATTTATTGAAAAGGGTTATATGATATCAGATTGACAAGGATTGTGGTCTAAAAAGTTAGAGCACGGGATTGGGAGACAGGATTTTAAGTTGTCGTCTACATTCTGCTACTTGACTCCGAGTAACTTGGGGAAAGCCACTTAACTTTTCTGTGCCACAGTTTGTCCATCCATAAAAGGGGTATATTTTGCCTTATGGACATGTGCAAATGAATGTACAAAAATTAGTAGTAATAAATGATTTTTGGTTTTTTTTGGTGTTGAGCAGGTTAAGAAGAAAGTGAATTGTCAGCTTCCAGAGTTTAGTAGAAAGTTTAAGCGGGAAACATGCTTACTATCATAGTAACATCTGAGTGAAAATAAAACTTGGAACTTCCTAGAGGAAAATTCAATCTAACTCAGTTGCAAGTATTTAAAAAATCATGCTAATATTTTAAGGTAGTGTAATTTTGTTTTTTGTTTCCTTTCCTTCATTTTCAGTGGCTTTGTCCCTGTCCTTACAGGCTTCCAAAAGAGAACACGCAGCAATTATTTTGTGGAGCACTACTTCTTGGAAGCAGCTGCAAAGCTTGTCTTTTCACAATCTGACTGTTACTCAGATGGCATTTTCTCCTGATGACAAATTCTTATTAGCAGTTTCCAGAGATAGGAATTGGTCACTATGGAAAAATCAGGATAAAAAACCATTACAATCAGGTAAGCTACATGGCACTGGGGTGTGTCTATTCAAAAAGAGGTATTGAAACTAGTAAACAAGTTTAGCTTTTAAAATGATTTTAACAAGAAATTAGTAAGACTCGATTATATCTCACTATGACATCTTGTTATACTTTTATTTTTTCATTCTTTAGGAAATAGAGAATTGTTCACATGGTTCTTTTTAAATACTGTACATTTATTGTCATATGGACCAGCCACAAAGTAGATTAAAATGTAGAAATCCAGGCATAAACATATTAATAAAATAAATACATGTACTGAAATAATAATATATGTATATAGGATATGCTGTCTCTGGGTTTTGTCAAGTAATTTGATTTGGTTTCACTAAATCAGAGCTATAAAAATACTGGTTACGGGAAACCTATGATGTGTGGTCTGAACTGTAAAACTATAATCCATTAAGTAAGTTATTTGTTTGTTATGGTCTATCACTCCTGTGCAGGCTAAAGGACACTATTAGACTGATGTCCAGCTCAGAGTCTGTTGGCCTAGTGTAGTAGGGCTGTATACTCGTTGAGTATTTCTTGATAAGATTAGCCACCTCCCACCTCTCTGGTGCTTTCTATGCATTCTACAGCAGTGGTTCTCAGCCAGAGGTACTTGTTCCGCTGGGCATACACAGAGGTTTTCCAGGGGTACTTCAGTTCATTTAGATATTTGCCTAGTTTTACAACAGGCTACATAGAAAGCACTGGTGAAGACAGTACAAACTAAAATTTCATATAGACAATGACTTGTTTATACTGCTCTGTATTCTGTACACTAAAATGTAAGTACAATATTTCTGTTCCCATTGATTTATTTTATAACTATATGGTAAAAATGAGGAAGTAAGCTATTTTTCAGTAATAGTGTGCTGTGACACTTTTATATTTTTATTCTGGTTTTAAGTGAGGTGAAACTTGGCGGTACGCAGACAAATGAGACTCCTGAAAGGTGTACAGTAGTCTTGAAAGGTTGAGAGCCACTGCTCTATAGGGTACGCTGACTTTACAAACATGACTCTGTCAGAGGATAATTTGATAAGAAGAGATTCTCTTGACTTTCAGCCTTGGAAAATCAAGTCCATTATGACTGGGTGATCGTTGTTTCTTGCCTGAGAGGTCCATCCCAGAACATAACACGTTGTCCAGTTTAGTTTAAAAAAGCACTAAAAAATATGCTGCATTGCAGGTTGTTGGATTGGATGGCCTAGGGTTAGACTCCTGCGCAGATACAAAATTTATATCTGCGGATGCGGATATCCATGGATATAAAGTAGATATCCGCAGAGCTGCAGGGCTCTATCAGGAACCACAGCGGCAAAAGCAGCAGCATGTCGGGCTGCCACTTACAGGAGCCAGCACTCAGCTTGGGCAGCTCCTCCAGTGTGGTTATATCGCCCCCAGTCCTACCCACTGGGGTGGGCAATAGGCTCACAGGCAGCTGTCCCTGGCGCAAGCATGTGCAAGTAGCTCATGCTCCTGGACAGGAGACGCAGAGTGATGGCCCGACATGCTGCTGCTTTCACTGCTGCGGTTCCTGGTAGAGCCCTGCAGCTCCACGGATATCCGCTTTATATCTGCAGATATTAATTTTGTATCTGCACAGGACTCTGCATAGGGGTTTTCTACATCTATAACTTCCGTGAGTCAAATTTGGTAGCATAATTATACTTTGTATTTACAAATTTTAATAAGTGTGCTACAAGTAAATGAAGTATACAGTGCATTTCAAGGGACAGTACTGAGCCCTATGTTTAAAAACTAAGACCGTGTCTCCACTACAGAGTTAAGTCGACTTAAGTTATGTCGACGATCATAAGTCGCTTGTGTCTGCAGAGCATGTCACCAGTTGTTGCTCTTGCATGGACAGGCAGTGTTTTGCATCGTGGGTAGCTATCCCACTGTGCAAGTCGCCACCCTCTGTCACCCTCCATTGCTGGGAGCTCTGGGAATGGATCACGGTGCATCATGGGGATGTGTTCGCTGTCCCATGATGCAGTTCTTTCCGTCCCATCATTCCATGGGCTTCCTACTTCATATCATGCCATTTTTCAACAGTCCTTGTAAACTGTGCACCTGCCATCTCTGCCTGACAACATGGCTCTTGAGCTACTGACCAGTCTGGTGATGAGCGTTATGAACACAATGCAGCTGGTCCTGCAGTTATTTCATGAGCTGCAAAACAGAGAGTGAATCGGTGATGCATGCCCTGCTGGCTACCATGAAAACAAATAATTCAAGATTGCTGCTGCCATGGTAGACCATTGGTACTGAGCTCAGGAAACAAGCTCTGAATGGTGGGATCACATCATGATGCATGTATGGGATGACGAGCAGTGGCTGCAGAACTTTCGGGTGCACAAATCCACCGTCCTGAAACAGTGTGTGGAGCTCGCCACAGCACTGCTGTGCAAGGACACCAGAATGAAAGCTGCCCTCACTGTGGAAAAGCAAGTGGCAGTCACTGTGTGGAAGGTGGCAACTCCATTTGCTACTGGTCAGTCGCAAATCAGTTTTGAATGGAAAAGTCCACCGTGGGGGTGGCAGTGATGCAAGTGTGCAGGGTCATTAATGCTATGAAGGACTATAACTCTTGGTAACGTGCAAGAAATAATTGATGGCTTTAAGGCAATGGGATTCCCTAACTGCAGTGAGGTGACAGATGGAACACATCTGAAATTTGGCCCCCCGACCATCTTGCGACAGAGTACATCAACCGAAAGGGCTACTTCTCCATGGTCTTGCAGGCGCTAGTGACTCACCAGGGCAGTTTCACTGACATCAATGCAGCATGGTCAGGGAAGGTGCATCATGCACACATCTTCAGAACACTGGACTCTACAGAAAGCTGCTCGCTGGGATTTTCTTTCCAGACCAGAAGATTCCAATGAGGAATGTGGAAATGCCCATAGTGATCCTTGGAAACCCCACCTTACCCCTTGCTCCTGTGGCTCATGAGCAGCAAGGAGCGCTTCAACAACAGGCTCAGCAGGCATCGAATGATTGTTAAATGTGCCTTTGGTCAATTAAAAGGATGCTGGCCGGTTAGGCCTCAGTGAGAAAAATATTCCGATGGTCTTTGTGGCCTGCTGTATTCTGCATGTTTGTGACGCGAAGGGTGAAAAGTTTCCCAGGGTGGACAACTGGGGCTGATCATCTGGCTCCTGATTTTGAACAGCCAGAAACGGGCAATTAGAGGGGTGCAGTGGAAGGCTGTTTGAATCAGGGAGGCTTTAGAGGACCATTTTGACAATGAGTCCCAGTAATGTGTCTTTATGTAATGCAGAGGTCAGCAACCTTTCAGAAGTGGTGTGCCGAGTCTTCATTTAGTCACTCTAATTTAAGGTTTCGCTTGCCAGTAATACATTTTAACGTTTTTAGAAGGTCTCTTTCTATAAGTCTATACTTACAACAATAGTTTAGTTATATATTAAAGTAAATAAGGTTTTTAAAATGTTTAAGAAGCTTCATTTAAAATTAAATTAAAATGCAGAGCCCCCTGGACGGGTGGCCGGGACCCAGGCAGTGTGAGTGCCACTGAAAATCAGCTCGCGTGCTGCCTTTGGCACCCGTGCGATAAGTTGCCTACTCCAGTGTAATGCATTCAGCCAAGCAATGTTTTCTTGTCCCCTTGAATTGTCCCTCTATGCTTGCTTCCTGAGCATTAATTGTACTAAGCAAATATTCCCACCTGTAGCCACTGTTTCAATGTTAGCGCTGACTGATGTGTGTATGTCATAAATAAAGAGTCATTTCAAAAATTCAAGTTTAATAACAGGACAAAACACAAATCTTTGGTCAAACATGGGACATGACAATGAGAGAGAGTCTCAAGGTTAGTACTCTCACAGCTGTGTGTAACTCTAGCTTTCATTGGGAAACAAGTCCCAAGGCATTGAGTGCACAGGGTATTGCGAGGGACCGAGAACACATGAGGAATGTGGTAGGGGAGTTTAGGGGGGGCATGGACTGAAGTTCTGAAGGAGGTGCTCTGCTGGTGTAGAGGAGTGGGTCCACAAGGGCACATCTGCAGAAGCCAAAGAAACAGTGAACAGAAACAGTATTGTGTGTGTGCTTACAGCTGTGAATCATAAAAGTTGCACACACCTCTTTTTCACTGTCCCTTGGCTAGCACGCACATCAGCATGAGTCCCAAATATGATGAGTTTGCAGGGAGGAGGATGACAAGGGGGAATGGGCAAGAATTGATAAAGGGTGGTGTGATGGGTTCCCCCCGGGATGCCACGTAGAACTAGGATACCACTGAGCCTTCTGACCCACCAGCCTGGACTCCCTCTCACACTGTACTGCTGTGACGAGCTGCAGACCTGCTCTTGGTCCTACATCTCCACCAGCATTCACATTGGCAGGGACACACCCAGCTGCAGTTACATGCAGGCTCTCTGACCAGTCACTGCATGAACCAACAATAGAGAGGCTACAGCCAAAATAACCTCCAGCTTCCCAGTCTAGGACCCCAGAGCTATACCGTCCTGCCCTGGTTAAAACCCTGAACAGTATGAATTTATTATCCAGTTTGCCTCCCTCTCAATGTGAAAAAGAAATGCAACAGCCTTTGCCCCTTGAGCTAAGATTTCCAAGCACTTCTTCCAACTCAGTGGTTTAAATAAAGCAAAAACAAATTTGTTAACTGCAAAAGATAGATTTAAAGTGATAACAAACAGATCAAAGCAGATTACCTAGTAAATAAACAAAAACGCAAACTAAGCTTAACTTTCTAGAAAGATAAGATTTGAATTAACAATCTTTCACCCTGATTGATGATACAAACAGGCTAGCAGATTCTCAAGGTACAAGGTGCACTTGCTTTATAGGTTGGTATCCCCAGGTTTTTCAGACACAGGCTAGAAATCCCTTTATCCTGGGTCCAGCACTTCCCCCAGTTCAGTCTTTGTTCCTCAGGTGTTTCCAGGAGTCCTCTTGTGTGGGGATTGAAGAACACCAGATGATGTCACTCCCTGCCTTATATAGCTTTAGCATATGGCGGGAACCCTTTGTTCCCAAACTCAGTTTGTTGAAAAACATTGAGATCCCATAATGGAGTCCAGAGTCATGTAGCCTGCTCACATGTTCTTGCATACCTTGCTGAGTCATAGCAGCCATTACTTACAGCTTGTCTGGAATATTCATAGGGAGGTTAGTTCTTCCAGGGTCCATTGTCTTTGCTGATGGGCCATCAGCACTGTCTGGCTTCTTCATTGTTGTTCTAACTTCAGATACAGAAATGATACATGCATATAAATAGCATAATCATATTCAGTAAATCATAACTTTTCCAATGACACCTGATGACCCATCTTGTACAAAATGCATCATAATTATGACATAATCATATCATGATACTATCACTGAAAAATATGGGGTGCAGTGTCACAGGTGGTTTGCGAAGGGGATCACTACAAACAGCTAGGGAGACAATTCTGAATATCGGTACCTTTTTCCATAGCCAAGGGTAATCAAATCCAATATTTCACTCCTGAGGGTAACCCAGGATGCAAGATGCATCTCCTGTATGTGTGCTGTTTCAGACTAACTCTGTATGCTGCTCGCCTGTGTGCCGCTCTGGTCCCTGCAGAAATAATTGCCAGATGGCGCAGCAAAGTTTCCTACAGCCAGGGGAGAAACAAGGCAGCTCTGCCAAGGAACCTTCAGCAGAGGATTGCAAAATACATGCAGGGAAGTTTCATAGAGATCTCTGTGGAGGGTTCCCAGGACATCCCTATGCACATTAACAAACTTTTCCACTGTGGCCCCATTGCATATTTGGACAGGCTCTGTTGTTAATTTCTGTCCCTTATCCCTCCTCTACCATATAACAAAGTACATGACAGCTCAATCTCCTCTCACCGTGCAGTATCAAAGCAAAATGAGCACTTATTGGAGCTCCCCTCTCCTGCATGCCAGAGCCAGAGTGCTGGACCTCTCCAGAGTGGAAAAGAGGTCCTGATTCACTGCACTACTGGACAGCCCTGCTGTGTGCTTCACATCATCCTTCAGCTCCACATCCCCATCCACCACTTCATCACTGGGGTTGAGTCCACTGGCTGCTGCCTCTCGTTCCCCCGAAGTATCCACAGGCGCTTGGAAGAGGAGGTGGGATCGCTGCCGAGGATGGCATGCAGCTCCTTATAGAAGCAGCATGTTTTCGGCGCTGCACTAGAGCAATGATTGGCATCCATGGCCTTCTGGCACGCTTGCCTCAGCTCCTTGATCTTAGAGCAGCACTGCTGCATGTCCCTCTTGTGCCCCTTCTACTGCATGCCACTTGCAATCAACCGTCAGTATCAAAGTTTATGTTGCTGGAGCAAAGCTGCGACTGCACGGCCTCCTCTCCCCATAGACTCAGTAGATTCAACAGCTCTGGTGTGCTCCACGCAGGAAAGCGTCTGCTGTGGAAGGCTGGCATGGTCAGCTGGGAAGATGCTTTGTGAACTGTGCATGCCAAGCAAATGGGAAGAGGAATTTCAAATGTCCTGGGCCTTTAAATGTGGGATGGGAGCATACTTGTGTACCTTCAGGGCAGCGGAGTTCAAACTGCTGACCAGCGGTCATGATGGGCATGGGGAGAACCTCCTGGAGGCCAGTTAGGGCAACATAATCATGCACATTGTCTATACTGATGCTGTGTCACTCTAACTGGATCTCAAAAAGTTCATGCTTATCAAGGTGGTTTTATTATGTTGGTGTAGCAGGGGAGTTACATTGGTGCGAGGAGCATTTTAGTGTGTGTATCTCCACTGTTTTGTAGACAAAAGTTGACTTTTGTCGACTAAACTATATAGTGTGGACATGGCCTAAAGCAACACTATTAGGTTAAAAATCACATTTAAAAACAAACTTTCTTACCTGATAGTACATTAGATTATTAAAACTTAAATTTCCATTGGTTTTGTCAGATATGAAAATTGGCTGTGTTGTTTCTTCTAAATAAGTTAAATATCCCCAGATTTTGATGTTATCTCCCATAAATAATTTGCTAAGAGGAAACTCCAGTGGTTGGTGGACTGGTTGTTTTTTGTTTTGTTTTTTGGGAGGGGGTGGGGTTAGGATTTTTTTAAACATTGCAAATTTTGGGGGAGCACAAAAATGTAAATGCAAATGGCAAATAAATAAATAAGTAAAAATGTCAACATTTTGTGGCTGTGGAAGGCTCTGAGCTTATTCCACAGAGACTGCCATTTTCCTGTGAAACAGGCAGGAAGCTTTGTTAACAGAAATCGAGTCTTTTCCACTGATTTCAGTCAGAAAAGCAGTCAACTTTGAATGTTGTTTTCAGTTAAGTTTCAGCATCTATTTTTAAAGTTTTTGTGAAAGGAAGGAAAAAATGTTTTGGTGTTTTACTTTGTAGATGAGGTCTTAGATATGAATGAGAAGAAAATCTGCTGTACTTCCCACTTTCCCAAGATTTTTTGCTCATTAACTTCTGAAAGGATGTGTTACTGTTGTTTAAGTATGCCAGTTCAATCTAGCACTAATCTTGCTAGCTTTTTTACAGTACTCCTTTCACTAGAGAAACTTCTTTTGTTTATGTTTGTGTTGCTTTAATAAAGCAGTAGGAATAAGATTGGCACATTTAGTTTAAACTCCAAATAGCGCACACTGTTCCAAGTTAAGGATCAGGAGTACTCTGTGGGAGGTGGACGGAAGAGATTCTCTTTTCATGTACAAATCCAGAACCCATCTGTCAACAAAGTACACATCATCAAATCAGTTTAAAGTAAAACTACATTTACTGCCATCCCAATAAATTTAAAGGCCTATTAAAATTTAAGATTACTGCTTTTTCCATTGCAGTAAATGAGAGAGCTTTTCTGTTGTTAACAGTTAAACTTAAAACAAAAAATTGTTACCCAAGACTGCATGATTCTGGAAATTTGCGATATCACTGGAGTTTTTTTGTAGTAAAGAATGAAGAACTGTTATTGGGTCAGTGACTTCTGCACACATGGTGATACAGTGAAAGTTACATTGGTAATACTTTCCAAAGTCACTAAAATGTACTTATTAAGATACTATCAAAAATAAACAGAATGTTATAGAATTAGGCCAAGTAGAATATGAAAGAGTATTCTAATAGACATGGATACATTTTCAGAGCGAGAGAAATGCATGCAGAAGATAAAACTATTTTTGCTATCATCTGGTGTTACAGCCAACAGTATTATATTGTAATTAGTATCAGAGGGGTAGCCGTGTTAGTCTGGATCTGTAAAAGCAGTAGAGAATCCTGTGGCACCTTATAGACTAACAGATGTCTGTTAGTCTATAAGGTGCCACAGGATTCTCTGCTGATATTGTAATTAGGCTGACTAGTTATATTGGTGATTGTTCATATATAATAAATATGAAAATAATATGGCTTGATCCTTCCTACAAAGTGCTGACTATCCCAGCTCCCACTAAAGTCACTTGGAGCTGAGGGTGGGATTGTACAGGATTATTTCTGTAGCCTTCGTCCCCCACTCCCTTTACTGCTTTCAAAGCAAAATAAGAGCAGGTATTTTTATTTTTATTTTTATTTTTTTTTTACAAAAGATAATCATAAGGATTTTTCTTCTCTTTACTTGTTTTATTCCAGAACCTGTTTTCAGCCTCTTTGCATACACAGACAAAAACATAGCTGTGCATAGCCGGATCATTTGGTCTTGTGATTGGACCCCAGACAGCAAATATTTCATTACCGGAAGTCGGGACAAAAAGGTAACTATACGTCTACCCCGATATAACACCACCCAATATAACACGAAGTTGGATATAACGCAGTAAAGCAGCGCTCCGGGGGGGGAGGGGGCAGGGCTGCGCGCTCCAGCGGATCAAATCAAGTTGGATATATAATGTGGTTTCACGTATAACACGGTAAGATTTTTTTGGCTCCCAAGGACAGCGTTATATCAAGGTAGAGGTGTAATACAAAAGGAACTAACAAAAAGAACAGCATAAAGTAAGCATTGATTTGAAATAAACGTATTTGGATTTAGCAACTGTATCATATGTATGAATAGTGACATGGAAGTCATTGGGGCTACTTGGGTGCATAAAACTAAGCACGTACATAAGCATGTGCAAGATTATGGCCAGTGATTTGCTTTTTTTTTATTGTGTATAGCAACAAAAGGAGAACATGCTGTATGTCATTTTGTGCATGTGTTTTTTAATCAAGGATTCTGTAACTTGATTCATTCCACACTTACAAGTGGACGTATATTTACCAGATATTGGTGCCAACATCTTTAATAATACCACTCTAAACTCTGTTTTTAAGAAAGATTTGAATTCCTATAAATAGAAGCTGTTGTTTATTTCAGGGGGGGGAAAGAGTTTTGCTCTACCTACCTCACACCACAATACAAAATTACTGCTATTCCTGATGTGTTCTTAGTTCCTAAGCACAGGTACATAAAAAGATAAAAGGGAACAATTGATTCTCTTATTTCTAATAGGTCATTATCTGGGGTGACTGTGGCTCAGCTGGAGCTACTGAAAGCAGTGGGTTAGGTGCAATCGAGCCTTGTTCTTCAGTACTGGATGTTGGGGATTCTGTCACTGCAGTCAGTATCAGCCATGTGCTTGCTCCTGATGAAAGGTATTGTTACCTTTGCATTCTGTAATTCATTTGTTGGTGGGTTTTTCTTTTTACCTGAAATTGATATTTGTTTTCCACTTTAGTCAGTGCAAGCCTTTTCTAGGTCTGCTGCTTGCTCTCTTTTAACATTATATTTTTGTTTTCATTTACATGTTCTTTTGATGATGATAAAATATTGATTTGAAGAGCAGGTTTCAACATAAAATGTGCATGATTTGGGTAGTGATTGTCTTTTTTGAAAATTATTGATTCAAGCTTTTTAGAAATAACATAATTGTTCCTTCTCAACAGCTACATCATTGCAGTAGGGTTAGAGTGTGGGAAGATTAACTTGTATACATGGAAGCAGAGTGAGCAGAGACCAGTGTTGACTGATTGGACCAAATGTGTCGAGACTGACAACAGGTATCTTTTTGGTTGAAGGGTCTCATGAGCAGCTCTCCAGACCTATCTTGTCTTACAAGTGTGGCAAGGTACCTTCTTGGTCTCACCAGCCTCAGCTGTTTTTAGCCTTGGTGAGATGGACTTGAGTAAAACAGTCCTTCTAGGATGCACAGGGCAGTCTGTTCCTTCTCTCAGCCAGTCTTTTGGGCTTGTTTTTCTTCCCTTATGGGAGGGAATGCAGCCTCCCCTCCTGGTGAGGCTCGCTGTCTTGCTGCTCCTAGCCTAGTGGCAGCTTGACTCCTTCTCTCTCTCCTCCCACCCCCTTCTCCCAACAGGGAAGGGTTTAAAAAGGTCTCAGGCAGCCCTTAGTTGGAATTAACTGATACTAATTGACCTCAAGTAGCTCCCTCTCAGCTGATTCTAATTGATTCTCTGGTAACCCCTTCTCAGCAGAACCTGATTAATCTGTAGTTACCCCTCCTCAGTTGATAGGGAGGAAGGCTTTTTAATCTTCTGGGACTGTTTTCCCCCCACCCCCACCCCGCAGCTGTCTGTCCTGAGTTTATCACACAAGTCATATGCAAGGAAGGAACTTTCTTTTGAGATCTGGACAGTATTGGAATTCTGAATTAAATTTATTCAGATACACCTTTTTTTTTTTTTTTTTTTTTTTTTTTTTTTTGCTGTTTTTATGGTGTATAAAAAGCTCTGGAAGTTTTTTCAGAAAAAGACAATATGCAACCCCCGTAACCCCAAGAAATCCTCCAGCAAAATCTGCGAAAGACCAGCATCAGCATTCCTGATATTTCCAAGGAAGCTTTTTAAAGACAAAAATATTATTTCAGGCGGCCATTAGATATCAGAGAGAGGCAAAAAAGGGCATAAACCCAGTTTTTAAGAACTCCTTTGATGTCACCTCTAAGGGTAAAATAGGATTGAAGCTTTTAAAAATGTTTTTAAAAAATCACTGTTAAAATGTGGAGAGGAGGAGTAGGAAGTGAGAGAAGACGTGGTGATTCCTAGCTCTGTATTCACTGGGAGTTGGTGCAGAGCTATAGCTGTTCCAGAAAGGCCCCAGACGGTATGACTTTCTAATAGTTGTTCCCAAGTCATAATCATACTTCAACACCAATTCTTCAGTTCATTTAATTTGGCCCAAGTAACTTTTTAGTTTAAATTCAACATCCTAATCATCACTGTTGCTCAGGAAGCATTGTAGATAGAACAAGCAGTTTTATATGGCACCTTCCATACAGAAAGCAAACCCAAAAAGATTAGCACATAAGGTATACAGACTGGTACTGTAGTGACTTGGTGGGCACATACAACAATCATTATAAAGCTGGTCAGGAACATTTTATTGAACCAAAACATTTCACAGAGACATCCATTTCCACAAAACTTTTGTTCAGAGAGATCCTGGAGCTGCGTGGGTAGAGGATTGGCCTGGGATGTCAGAGACCCAGGTTAAAGCACCCTGCTCTACCTGATTTGGAGTGAAAAACTACTGTGAATCTGGCAGAGCAGGGACTTGAACCTAGGTCTTCCACACCCCAGACTGATATCCTGACCACCTGGCTGGAGAGAGACAGATGCTCACAGACACATCAGTTTTGTGTGAAAATGTTTCAGAAGGTTTGGTTTTCATTCCAATATGGAATGGAAAATTTTGAAACCACAAAAGTGGCAGTGAATACATCCTCCTGCCACCTCTAAGTCATTATGCTCCTAAGCACTAGCTTATGCATTGCATCCTGATTTAAGAAGTAAGAAAAAAATTACTCAATATACTGGAATTAGACCCTACTCTTTATTTTGGGGGCCTGGACATGATCATCAGTCAGAAACCTTAGACTCATATCTTTGGTAAATGACAGCAGTATTTTAGAGTACACTACAGGAAGGGAAGCTACAGTGTTGCTCTGATTTTGTAACTAGAAATTATAGATGAACTCCAATCAGAGCCGTGCACTAGAATCACCCTCCTCCACCACCATACATTGAGGAAATTGGGATTCACATTTGGATCTGCAGATGAACATTGTGACTTTGGCTCATGTATACTTGGCTCCTGTATACTTAGTCAGTTTGAAAGATGCATCAAACAGTGTTCTAGCATTTAGTCAGCACTGTCATTTCTGAGCAAGTGAGATGCTTAACCTGAAACTAATGTGAAACTTGAAATTGACAGCAGTTTTAATTATTGACAAGTGAGAGGATAAAATGTCATTAGTGTTGTTAATAACCCTAGAAATTCTGGAGTGTTTAATACTTTCAGGTCATGACAAATCAATTTTTCTCAGCTGGTAGCACTGAAAAGAGAGTGCACTAATTAGATAAATGATGATATTTAAACTCAGAAGTCCAGCTGAGTTTGACATTTTGAAGTTGGTGTATGTATTCTTTTTTTCAATGTCTTCCGTCTTCATTGCAGCCAAAGTCACACTCTTGCTGTCAAACGGCTATGCTGGAGAAATCGAGTGGGCAGAGCTGGACATAATGACCAAGACAACAGTGAATGGTTGCAGCTTGCAAGCTGTGGAGCTGATCACTGTGTAAAGATACTAAATGTTAACAGATGTGCTCTTTAGATAAGGCAGCAGACCCAGCTGGGCCAAATGAATCTGTATTTTAGTTTGTTTAACTATTTAGTTTTTAAACTCCATTTTCTGTTGTGAAAACAGGAATGTCTGACAAGTGTATTGATCTAATATATTAAAGTATCTTGAATAATAGCACCTTGTAGTGTCTTGAAGTGTAAATTATTATCTTATCCAGCAGTGTTAGGAAGTTTCAAGTACATAGGGTGTTTCAGCTAGTAAATATTTTGGAGTGTGTGAAATAGATGGGGGTTTCCACTTCTATATAGAAATGGTGGCAAGGAGACAATGTTTCTCCACTCTGCATGGAGATGGATAAGCAGAGAAATCGATACTTCTGTCATCCAGTTGAGAGGGAAGGAACTGTTTATGTTCGGGCTTCAAATGAAGTATCAAAATATTTCAAACTTATTACAGTAACTCCCCATTTATCATTGTAGTTATGTTCCTGAAAAATGCTACTTTAAGCAAAACAATGTTAAGCGAATCCAATTTCCCCATCAGAATTAGTGTAAATAGTGGGGGTTAGGTTCCAGGGAAATATATATATATATATATATATATACACACACACACACACACAGAGTATAAGTTTTAAACAAACAATTCAATACTGTACACAGCAGTGATTATTGTGAAGCTTGGTTGAGGTGGTGAAGTCAGAGGATGGGATATTTCCGAGGGAATGTCTTACTGTTAAATGATGAACGAGCACTCAGCTGAGCCCTCAAGGGTTAACACCGGGGTCTCAAACTCAATTTACCAGTGCCAGCCCTCAAATCCTCCCAGCGGGCCAATAATGTCACTCATGCTACCCAGAACCCATCCCCCCAAACTCCAACCCCCATCTGCCTAAGGCCCTGGGATGGAGTTTGGGTGCTGGGTGCAGGCTCTGGGCTGGGACAGTGGTAGGGTTGCAGGCTGTGGGAGGCAGTGCAGGCTCTGGGAGGGAGTTTGGGGGTGGGAGGAGGTATGTGGGGAAGTGGTGAGGTGCAGGCTCTGGGAGGGAGTTGGAGGGCCCACTTACTTGGAGCTCCAAGGCGGGGCGGGCTGGGGCCTCCACGCGCTGCTGCCTCCAGGCACTGCACCTGCAGCTTCTCATTGGCCGCAGGGGCGCTCGGGGCCGGGGCAGCATGCAGAGGCACAGCCCTGCCCTGTCCCAGGGCCGCAGGGAGGAGCCAGCAGACATGTGGAACGAGCAAGCAGTAGCCATTGTAAATCGCCCGGGGGCCACACCAAGGGACAGACCTGGCCACAAAATTGGTGGAGCCCCACGGGCCACACTGGGGAGGTTCTCAGGCCACAGATGGCCCGCGGGCTGGAGTTTGAGATCCCTGGGTTAATGTGTTGTTAATGTAGTCTCACACTTTACAAGGCACAGGCACCGCCTTCCCCACCTTCCCATGGGTGCCTAACCTCCCCCAGCCCCACCCCCACTCCACCCCTTCCCTGCCCCCATTCCAACCCCTTCCTCAGTCCCCACCCCAGCTCCACACCCTCCCTGCCAATATTCCAATTCCTTCCCCAAATCCCCACCCTGGCCCTGCCTCTTCCCCGCCTCCTCCCCTGAGCATGCCGTATTTCTGCTCCTCCCCCTCCCTCCTGGAGCATGCTAACGCTGCCAAACATCTGTTTGGCAGCAGCCAGGCAGGAAGCGCTGGGAGGTAGGTAGAGGAGCAGGGATGTGGCACGCTCAGGTGGGGAGGGGGAGCTTGGCTGCCAGTGTGTGCAGAGCACCCACCCACTAAATTTTAACTCGTGGGTGATCCAGCCCCGGAGCACCCACAGAGTTGGTGCCTATGCTACAAGGCAGCACAAATGGAGGGAGGAGACACAATAGATGCATGGCAGTGGCTGCAAACATTCCCTGCGGAAACTGAATCTGATGATGAACCCACACTATCCCACTGAAGCACACCACTTTCCAAAGTGTGTCTGTGTGTGTGTATGTGTGATGCTCATTGCCCCTTTAAGTACACAAACCCCACTCTAAGTACATTGCCTTTTTAAGTAGATCAGCAAGTTGAATCTGCAGCTGCTGCCAGCAAGCTCCCTCCATCCTGAGTCGTGTTGTGTCCGTCCCCCCTTCCCTGCTCTATGGAGATGGGGTACAGGAGCAGGAGGAGCGGGACAGGCTGACATCAGCCCCCTTCCCCCCTTGCACAGCTTTAAAATAATAGTTATGCCTGGGACTTCAACTCCTCTATCCATTCAATAACAGCCAGAAAATACTTTTCCCACTGGTCACTATTTTTGAAGTGTATTATACAGCATATAGTATTTCATATTTCAGTTAGGTGAAATAAGTACACGGTGCAGCTAATAAAACCAGTACAAGACACCACCCTTATTAAGCAATTTCCTCTCTTAAGAGACTACTCCTAATCCAAATTTACAATTTTGCTTTTCCTTTATTATAAGACTACCTCAGTTAATAGTTTGTGCAGCTGTGTAAGGCCGTGATCCTGCAAATGCTTACAAATGTGTTTAACTTTACCATATATACAGTGGTGGTGTAGCCATGCTGAACCCAGGATATTAGAGAGACGAGGTGGGTGATCGTATCTCTTATTGGGCCAGCTTTTGTTGGTGAGAGAGACGAGCTTCTGTGCTTATACAGAGTTCTGCTTCAGGCCTGGGAAACAAAGGCCAGGTCTACAGTACAACTTACACCAGCGCAGCTGCACCAATACAGTTGTGCCGCTGTTGCACGTCTGGTGAAGGTGCTCTGAGCCCATGGGCGAGCGCTCTTCCTTCGGCTCAATAACTCAACCTCTATGAGCGGCAGTAGCTATGTTGACGGGAGAAGCTTTCCTGCTGACACAATGCTGTCTAAACCCACATTTAGGTCGATGTAACTGCGTCTCTCAGGGATGTGGATTATTCACATGCCAAACGATGTAGTGACACCGAAGTAAATCTGTTGTGTAGACCTGAGCTAACTCAGTGCCACTGCTAAATACAAAGTTTGAACAGATTGTTTAGCATAAGTAGTCAACATATATTTCAAGGGACTGTTCAGGTGAAGTGATCTGTTAACACCCAAAAATCATGCATTGAATATACATTGGATTTATGGCTTATTACAACAATCTGTAACCCACTAACAACCCCCTCCATCCCCACAGCTAATTTACCCTTCCTCCTCTCCCTATGACTGGAGGGGTGTTAACAGGCTACTTCACCTTGAATGGTCCCTTGAAAGGTATGTTTGTTTAGCATTAGTAGTTATTTCTTCAAACCTTCAAGTGTATTTAGCAGTGACACTTTGAAAAATCCACTCCCCTGAGTGATGTTGTTACTACCCTCCAGGGTAGACAGCACTATGTTGGCAGGAGAACTTCTCCCATTGACATAGAGACCACCTCTTGGGGAGGTGGATTCACTCTACCAATTGGAGAGGTCTCTCCCTTGGGCGTAGAGCATCTTCCTTAAAGCACTACAGCGGCACAGCTGTGCTGATGCAGCGTTTTAAGTGTAGACCCACGCTTTGTCTCCCAAACCGGAGGAAGAGCTCTGTGTGAGCTCAAAAGCTTCTCTCTCTCACCACCAGAAGTTGGTCCAATAAGATATTCACTCACTACTTTGTCTCTCTAGCTTTAACTGGAGCAGTCACACTGAAGTCATGGCACTGCTCATGGTGGTAGAGTTAAATACATGCACAAGTGTGTGCAAGATTGGGGCCTAAAACAGGTTTCTCTGGATTATAGACAAGAAACTGTGCAATGGTAAAAGGTCAGTCTTGCACATGAGTTAATATGTTAAAAGAAGAATAATTCCATGTATTTTTATTTCACAGGGATGAAGTTCTAAATGCATAATATTTCAGTGATCATTGAACTGAAAAACTGCTCATTTTGTTTCTTTCTGTGCAGACCACCAGATGTCAGTATAAGAAAAAGGATAAGCAAAGGACCACAGAATCTGTGATATATAAATGAAAAAACAAAATAAAATTATCATGTCATTCAAAAGAAAATATTTGTTCTAGACTGAGGTTGCTTAAATAAATGCTTCTCATAAGCACCTGCCAGGAATAGAATGTTCACTCTCCGTTTGTTGGGGTGGGTTGAATCTGACTTTAGAAAATGGAGAACAGTCGTCAAATCAGACTGCATCCTGTTCTGAGTTCCATCACCCTCACCCCAAAACTACAAGTTGAAGATCACAATATAATTTTTAAATTTCATCTAAAGCAAGAAAAATTAAGAGTAAAATCCAAATTATTTTACCCAAAAGCTTTTAAAGAGTGAGGGTTTTCTGCATTTTATGAAATCCTGTTAGAGTTTGTGTTTTACCTTGTGGAGCCTGGTATAACCATGCAGGTGTTGTAAGAAGGGTTTACAACTGTGAGGTACTGTGCACTCTCTGGAAGCCTGTGGGATTTGCAGTTCCTTAGCACCACAGTATGCCTATAAAAAGATCAACAGTATTTATTACAATAGGCTATTCCTTTCATTTGTTTAAACTGGGATTTGGATTGCATAGTAAATAGAACTGCTTATTTAAGACATTTACAAATCACTCTTCCATTCTGAAACAAGTTGAATCTTCCTTTTTTGAAGCAGTTAAACCACCTGAACTGAATTTAAAATAACCTTCCAGGACTATATGTGATGAGACAGAGCAGTTTCCCATTGCCCCTGGACTACTGCAGTCTACTGTAATTTAAGACACAACTAAAATGATTTTGCTGTTATTGGTCTAGGCTGTAATGGATACTTGTCAGCATCTCAAAATCACCACACAGTTTGGGATGATCAGCATTTTCTGCTAGTGAGGTTAATAGTTTAATAGTAGACTGAGGTGATGGCAGTGTGCTTGCTTAGTACTGATAACATTATGCCTTATTCTAGCCTGTGCTAGCAGTCTTCTTGTAAATTCAGGGATCAATCAAAGAACAGTAGTGAAAAGTACGTTTATTGCCTCAGTGGAGGAAAGAAAGGCCAGAGGCCTTGGTCCACAAAGAGACTTAGGCATTGCAATGCCCAGCGTTGTGGTGCCTAGAAAAAAACAGGATTCCTGTGACCCACAAAGCCAAGTTAGGCAGCTAGGCTCCCTATGCAGTGGATGGGGTGAGGCAGGAGAGGCGCCATAGAACACAATCCACAAAAGCCAGTCTGCTAGATGGGGAGCTGCCTAAACTAGTCAATGGGAGATTCTGACAAATGGGGTGTGTCCTAAGCCCTGTCCCTCTCCCAGAGATCTAGGGACATCTAAGTCCAGGCTGTAGAGAGAAGCTTGTGTCTGCTCACAGTCCACGAATGGGATCCCACCACCTGGAATCAGATGGCTCAATCAGGTGCTGAAGTCATTTCCTGCAGGAATGAGTGAGGCACGTTTCTCACTCCACACAAAACAGCAGGAAGAGATAGTAGTGGTGCCCCAATCCAGGGGGTAGAATACTTGCCTGAGATGTGGGAGACCCATATTCAATTCCCCTTTCTGCTAGAGGGTGAGAGAGGATTTGCAAAGGGGTCTCCCACCTCTTCAGAGAGGACTATAACCCCTGGGCTATGGGGCAGTCTGATGTGGGGCTCCCTCTCTCTCTCCTAGTGAAGCTATGCCACTGTGGATAAATAGCAATAGGGGGAGCGATAGCTCAGTGGTTTGCACATTGGCCTGCTTAAACCCAGGATTAGGAGTTCAATCCTTGAGGGGGCCATTTAAGGATCTGGGGCAAAAATTTGTCTGGGGATTAGTCCTGCTTTGAGCAGGGGGTTGGACTAGATGACCTCCTGAGGTCACTTCCAACCCTGATATTCTATGATTAAGCCACAGCAGCCTCAGGGTCAGGGGAGCCACCCTCACCAGGAGCCTCCCCATAAGAAATCCAGAGGCTACAAGATGTGTCCTAGCCAGCAGGCCATTCAGTCAAGCTCAAACCACAGTAGGTAGGCAGGCAAGCTCTCATTTTGAGGGTATGCCCAAGAGCAACCTACTGGACTGTTCCCAGGATCCTCCCTCCGCTATTCTTGCCAACCACCTTTCTCCTTTCCTCCCTGCATGGGCATCTATAACATCGAACCAATGGGGCCTCAGTACAGTGGTGCGGGGCTACACCCTTCAGTTACTTTCTACTCTTCTTCCCACCTCCCTCCCCATCCCTCTTCAGGGATCCTCTCATGAGAGTCTGCTCATGCAGGAGATAGAGGGGTTACTGCAGCTAGGTGCGGTGGCAGTCGTTCCTCCAGAGTACAGAAACAAGGGGTTCTATTCACGCTACTCTTTAATCCCAAAGGCCAAGGGCAGTCTGCAACCTATCTTGGACCTGCAGACCCAAGCCGGTTCTTAGCGAAGCTGAAGTTCCACATGGTCACCCTGGTCTCCATCATCCCCTCCCTGGATTCAGGAGACTGATATATGCTGCCCTCGATCTGAAAGGTGCATACTTTCACATCGCCATCTTCGAGGGACACAGATGCTCTCCACCCACTTCCAGACTTCAACCAACAACTGGCGCCGTAGGGTGAGGGAAGGGCTTTCTTGGTCAAGCTTCTGTCCCGTGACCTGTGTAGAGGTGCCACTAGCCTGCCTTGATAGCTTTGCTCATGGAGTAGGAGAACTGATATTTTGGTTGCTCCTGATGTATATGCACAAGGAGCAGAGAAGTGCTTCAGATGGCCTCTTCTCACCCCAGCCCTATCTGCCCCTGCCTTCTGCTGGGGCAGCTAGAATCTATCACACTGTGTTAGTCATACAGTCAAGGTCTTCACAAATACTTTACTAACGTTCTCCTTGTTGTGGCTTATTTTATGCATTCAAGACTTTCAGTGCTGCTTTTCACAGCAAAACATTTGCCTGAGTTATATTTATTCCAAAGATATTAATTTTACATGAGCAAGAGTTAGGTTTAAAGTGTATAAAACATTGGAAGTGCTCTTAATCCAATTTCTAATAATGCATGCAACTATTCCAACACCACCACTACTGTTTTCATAGATATAATGCCAAAGTCTGGCCTTCATTTATACTTGCCCAACCCTCAGTGCGTCAGTGGGGTTGAATGGGTTTAACTGATTACAGATTTAGGCCCAATGCCTTCTGAGGCTGAGCTGTTTTGATTGTTATAAAATAAATCTGACCCAAAACATTGTTAAAAAGCAAATTTTATTTAAAAAATAAAGTGGCAGTAATTTTAGTGACCAGTCTCCCATTGGAAAGACAGAAGAGCAGTTTTTCTTCATGGTAGTGACTCCAGTACAAAAATTAACCAAGATCCTCCAAGGCTTATACTTTTCATGCACTCTGCATTGTGTTAGGAACATTAAAATATTAACCAACTTTGATCCCAGAGCAATTTAAATGCTCATTCAGTCCTGTTTTCTGGCTAGAACGCGCTCAGTCTTTTGAATCAGTGGTCATGTTTCAGACAGTCTTGCTATTCTGGCTTTCAGTGTAACTTCCAGCATCTATAGGCCTTGATCAGGGGCCGCTCTAGGCACCAGCAAAGCAAGCACCTGCTTGGGGCAGCCAATTTGCAGGGGCGGCTGGGGAGCTGAGAACCAACAGGGGGCTCTGGGAGCTGTAGTTCCTTGGTTAGCTCCCTGCCTATGGAGCCAGCCCTGGAGCAGGGAAAGAACTACATTTCCCAGAATTCCCTTGGCCACTACCAACTGGAAAGGAAGGAGGGGGACTTCATGCGCAGTGTGCTGTGAGTGCTGTGAGTGGTAGGGAGACCTTATTTTAACATTCAGAAAACAGGACACTCCAAGGGGAGGGAAGCTCCACTCTGCCACCATCCACTCCCTGCGACTGCCCCCCAAAGAAACCCCCAATCCTCCTGCTCCCTGTCCCCGCGATTGCCTCCCCCGGGACGCCCTGCCCTAACTGCCCCCACCCCTATAATGAAGCCTCCCTTGCTCCTTGTCCCAACTGCCCCCTCCTGAGAACTCCCCCAACTTCTCCGCCAGGACCCCACCACGCCCTACCTGACAACACCCTGGGACTCCCATGCCTATCCCAACGCTCCTGTCCCCTGAACTGCCCCTGAACCTTCACCCATCCCCCCCGTCCCTGCTCCCTGACTGCCCCCCCTCGTGGAACCTCCTACCCCTTCTCTCAACTGCCCAGCCCCTTACTGTGCAATGCAGACAGTGTGTCTGGCTCTGCCGCATGCTCCGACACGCTGCTGCAAACAGTGCTGTCGCTCCCCCATGGAGGCCCACAGCACCGCCCACCCTACACAATCACCAGATTTGGAACACATCAAAAATTCAGGAGTTATTCAACTCAGTTGGACAGCTGTTACTTCTTTCATTCCCAAATCAAAATAACTGATCCACTGTAACTGGCTGTAGATAACAAGTAGGAAAATTGACAGTAAGAAATGCTTCACAGTGGTTATTAGGGACTGGAATTGCTAATTTCTCACACAGCCATCTGCCTTGTTTGGTTTGTTTGTTTAAAAGGAATAGGCAGTGATATTGCATTGGCAAATTCCTCATAAATAAAAGTGGATGCAAAAGAATAAAAAGGCACCTCAACTTTCCTCATTTATGGAGGACAATCTTATTAATATGCATCAGAGATTCCTCCCAATCATACAAGCTGAATATTGTTCCACTTACTGGCGGCCTCTGTACCATATGGGAACCAATCCTGTCTGTGTTTGTGCACATCCAAAATTCCTGCTGAATGACCTGCCCTGGGAGCGAGTTACCAGTGACCCAGGGCTGTGGCGGAAGGAGGGTGCAGGTGGTTGTGGAGAGCCAGGGCTGGGGGGACAGAGGTGTGCGGGGCACTGGTGGGGGGAAAGAGGAAGCCAGGGCTGGGTGGCAGGATGTGTGTGGGGGAGAGTCCAGGCCTCGGGCAGCAGGGGGGGTACAGGGGGGATCCCAGGGCTGGGACGGGGGGGGCAGCCAAAAATTTTTTTGCTTGGGGCGGCAAGAAACCTAGAGCCGGCCCTGGACTTGATAATTTCTTTTAAAACCGTTCTTAGCCCTTCTTTGGGGTTGTATTTTATAGATGTTCTGGGATATAAAATTATTCTAAAGAAAGACATATCCCATGCTCTCTAATCAGTCTTTTCCTTTGTAATTTAGGGTGCTACAATCCCTATGCAACAAACCCAGTATCTTGTGCTTCTTTATTACCTTGAATCTATCAATCTCCTTCCCATACTCACGTGGGCTCACAGTGTGGCCCGTGGGGGGTGAGTAGGCAAGTGGTGGGTGAGGGAGGGGGGCTGAAGAGGCAAGCCAGAGGAGTGGGGGGCTGAGGAGGCAAGCAAGGAGTCAGTGGCTGTCCTGTTCTACTGATCTGTCTGGAGGTGCTGCCTTCCAGCCTTCCTCAGTCACAGCTCATTCATTGAACAGGGCAATTAATTACAAAGTGCGGGGAAGATCTTAGTTACTTCTAGCAAAAAGACATTTTTCTTTTACCTGATTTATACTACCTCAGGGGCCCGCTATAACATATTACCAAGGTTCAATACCACTGTTTCAGTGGGGCAGCGCTGGGGAAGGAGGGTTTGTTTCTGTGGGGCAGGCGGTGCTAGGGGGGGTGGCATTGTATTTCAGGGGCCGGGGGGGTTGGCCCTCAGTTGTTTTCTTTGGAGTAATATGGCCTTTGCCGCTTTACGAGTTGTGCAGGCCTGCTTTATATGGATGTGACCTAAATTGTTTAGATGCGTTATTGTGTAGACACTGGTACCCAGAAATTGGAAATATTAAGAATGGGGTTGTGGGGAATAAGGGAGAAAAGAGGTGACGACGAAGCATGCCTTCTTCTTTCCCTGAGTATTTCAGCAGCAGCACAGGGGTATTGTGAAGGTCAGCCAGCAGAGATTCTCACTCTTTTCCTTCCCTCCCCTTCTCCCCAGCTGTGACCTTCGCCTCAGGGGCCTGAGAGTCTTGATGGTGGCAACAGCAGACAGCCTGTGGGAGAAAGGCAAGTGACATTAAATCACCATCATCTCTACCTACTGTGCTAAGCTGCCAGTTCAGCACTCATTCGCTTCCCTTCACGGGCTCTCTGCTGCTCTCCCCTGCAGCTGAGGTTCTGGGCAAGCCAGGTGATAAGGAGTCAGCTGTGCTAGCCAGCCCAGTGCAGGAGCAGGAGTTAGCCAACTCTTAGTAATAGTATAGCACTGACTGGGGCCTGGGCGAGGAAGTGTAGGATTGGAAGGCACAAAGTAGGGACAGTGCCCAGCATGCCCTCCTCTTTGCTTCAAGCTCTCAGTCTGAGTTAGTGATTTAGCTGTGTCTGCTCAAGTTTGGTGTATTTCTCTCATGCACTTCATTTAGGTTAGATCTCTTGAAAATATCCCTCTGGTTTGGGTCGCATGAAGCCGCACGTCAGAAACACATTCCAATCTGGCAAAATGACTTGCCTGTGCACTTCTAGTCCTAAGTCTCCTGTACCGTTTCCCCTCCTTTACTGTGTCCCTGTCATCCAGTTCTAACTGGTACAGCTCTGGGATCTTTACACAGCAAATATTTTTCAGACGGGTCTGCCAGAGAAATCTGAAATATTTGTGATGTGAGAGACATAAAAGGCAGAGTGGGGGTATGTGTGTGTGCGTATCTGTGGAAATTGAGGTACGATGAAATAGCTACTCGTCGCATCTACCCACAGCTATACCTGCAATGTTTGGTGACTTGCCACCATTTGGCATCATAGTTGGCGTTTTACTTTTACTGACTGTCAGGTATTTTAATACTTGCAGATCATTAAAGGATATTTCTTTTGTTCTGCTCCTCAGACTGAAAGTTCAGTTGGTAAGAAGCTGTTTTCACTATTAATTAGCTGTGAATGGAATGTAAGATGAAAGCTTAATTAAAATTGGCACTTCTGAGCCTTTTGTGGGTGGGAATCAAGTTGGTGACAGGTGACATTAGTGGTGACACTGAGTGTGGAAACTCAGTGTGAAATGTGTATGATAATTAATAGGAAGCTAGTTGATAACATGCATTCCTGCAAGTCTGTATAGCAGAGGTCCCCAAACTGTGGAGCGTGCCCAATTTAGGGTGTGGGGGGGCAAGGGGCACAATGCAGCCCCCACCCCATTCCCAGCTCTGCTCTGGCCCTGCCACCAGCCACGGGCCCGATCCCCAGCCTTGGTGTGGCTCCGCACCCAGCCAGGGGCCTGGCTGCTGGTCCCTACACCACTTCTCAGCTGCGGCCCTGCACCCCCCCCCAGCCTTGGCCCAGCTCACGGCCCCCTTACCCCTAACTACTCCCCTACCTGTGGCCCCAGCCTTGGCCCCCTTATCCCTGTCTGCAGCTCCCTTCCTCCCCCTGAGACGCAGCCCCGTTCCTGGCCCCGGCTTGAGGGGGGAGGGGGCATGGACAGGGATGGAGGAGCACAACCCTCAAAAGTTTGGGGAACACTGCTGTATAGGCTGAAATCTAATTCTAGCTCTGCTAAGGCCTCTGCTCTGATTTTAGGCATGTCATTTCACCTCTGTGCCTCATTTTCCATGACCTTATACCCAGTAAACTGGCATAAAACCTACCTCACAGGGTCATTGTGAAGACTTGACTGGGTTACAATTTTCAAAGTGCTTTCTGCACTGATTTACTAAGTTCATACAAAAGTTTTAATTGATGGGTCTTCCTCAGTATTGGTTGGCAATCAGACTCACCTTTATTTACAAAGTGCACCCCTGCCCCACTGTAAACATTCATTAAAAGATCAAAGGGATTGCAGTGATTAGCCTAAAAAAAATACTTTTGGAAAAGAGAAGTTTTTATACAAGTTAAGCAAATACCCTCCAAGCACAAATGTTAACAGAGTAAGCAGATGTAGTTTGCACCCTGCTCTGACCCACACAGCATGTGTCCAATTTACACCCTTTCTCAGGTTTGGTTTTGCTGGTAACGCTAGTAATAGCAGCAAAACATAGACTTTGACCTAAGCATCCTCCCCCTGCCTTGCTGTTCATTGTGGTTTCCCTACAGGCCTTCTGTTTCCCAGTCCCATTTCCCTCTACTTCCCTGAGAGACTCCAATCTCTCTGTGTTTTGGTTAGAGTTAATGAGCTGCATCTACTACTCCAGCTCTGCTGTAAATATCCTGCAGTTTCTTGCAGGGTTCTAGTACCTGAAGACAAAGTGGCTCAGTGGAGCACTGCATTTATAGGAGAAATCTAGAAACTGTCATCACTAGATAACACAGGACATCTAGGTAATGCTGTCAGAAGGCAGCAAAAAGCCTCCCCCTCCCCCCGTATGTATATACATTATATTAGAACTGTTAGGACTACGCAACAAGCACAGAATGAAATGCTGCTAGAATTTCTACGAAGTTTATGGAAGGTTTAGAATATTTTAAGCACTAAATGAAGTCATGCATGATGTCTGAAAACTATCATTCAAGCAATACTTATACAGCTCAAAAATTCACTGGAAACTTCAAAACAGGATTTTGAACAGGAGTCTGGGCTCTGAATTCAGACAAATTTATGCAGCAAATTTCACAATGGCACATGAATTTTCAAAATGAATGTGTGTTTACATTAAAGAAACAAGATGGATTGGACCAACTACTGCTGGTGAGAGAGACAAGCTTTTGAGCCATACAGAGCTGAGCATCGACATGGCTACGATTACACTGCATATTACAATTTAGTTTCTTTACTTGAGTTGGGATTAAGATTAATTTTTCAGATTCCTTCCTGATTTAGAAGAATGTACACTATGAAGATAGAGGTAGCTATTGTGATGCTCAGGAAACAGTTTGTAAAACAACACATTGAATCTTTTATTTTCTAAAGCATCTTTCATACAAAATTTTTGACAGAATTAAATAATACAGCTCCAAAGTTAAATAAGAAACAGGCATGAGTGTATATATAAAATATTGGTGAGGGAGGGAAAAATAGGGTTTCAGATGAGATTTGAAAAGAGATGGAGTCATGAGACAGAAAGGAAGGTTACTGTAGATGGTAGGAGCTGGAAATGAGAAGGCTATTACGTCAAGAGAGGCCAGATACTGGGAAAGACTAAAGCGAGCAAGTGAAAAGAGAAAGCAATCAGAACCCAGTCACTTGGTTTCTACCAGCTCGTTTAAAACAACTTTATTTTGGAGTCGAGCGGTACAGGCTGTTCCCTTCTTCACTTTGATGCAACCAAATGCCTTTCCCTTGGCACTTCTAGTTTTCGTATGGAAGAGTCTTGCTTATATAACAGGGAAAGTTTAGTGTTATGGGAGGATCCACTTTCATACTGGTCTTTCAATTAAAATTATGGTGTGCCTTGATTATGTAACCCTTCTGCCAGGCCGAATTGATAGCAGCAAGGGCCGGGTTCTATACATAGGGGTCCCTTCCCTACAACGTAATGCAAAACCAGCTCGAGCCCCCACCCAGTGACCTGGGAAAATCTTACACACACCCCTGGGCGCCTCGAAGAGGCAATACTTCCCTTCTCGCAAGCACAGAGTCTCGGTGTAGCAGAAAATGTTTAATAACATGAGATAAACAACATAGCATTAAATTGGGAAAACACCTCAACTAGAGTTCATAGACCAAACCATGAGCAAAGACTCACCTCAGGAAATTGGGCCATGTCCTTTTCCCTGGGCTCTTGAGTCCAGCAACCCCAAAATCACCCCAAGACTCCAAAGTCCAATACCCCAAATGTCCCTAGAGTCCAGCAACCCAAAAATCACCCACAGTCCCAAAAGTCCCGTACCCAAAAGTCTCTGTCCCGGTCAGTGCAGCCCCAGAGTTCAAGAGTCTGTCTGCAGGGTTTTTTCCCATCCCCAGCCTGGGTAGAAAGCGGCACCTTACGTAGTCCGGGGCCAACTGCCCTGCCTCTCCATGGGGTTCTGCTTCCACCTTCACCACAAACTGCTCCACTCTACCAGCCACTCCACTCTGCTCCTCCAGCCGTCCCCACAAACTACTCTGCTCTGCTCTGCCAGCTGCTCTGCTCCACCAACCATTCCGTGATCCACTCCAGCCATCCCTGCAAAATGCTTGGCTCCGTTCGCTCCGTGGGCCGCTCCAACCATCCCACAAATTGCTCCGCTCTGCCAGCTGCTCTGCTCTGCCAGCCGTCCTTGCAGACTGCTTGGCTCCACTTGCTCTGTGGGCACTCCAACTGTCCACACAAACTGCTCCGCTCTACCAGCTGCTCTGCTCCACATTATAGCATCAGGCTCCCCCCACCAGTTAGCACAGCACTCAGCTCAGTAATTTTAGCTCTTTAGTGATTTAAGCTCATAGTAGGGGAGCCCCAGTGCTGGTGCACCACTAGCCCAGAGTAAGTTCAGCTCAGTAACCTGTAACTAGATTCTTAAGGGAATCAAAAATCAGCTCTGATATTTGAGGGAGGTGCAATTAGTGCTTCTGGTTCACACAAGGTACCCACACTACCAGGTACAGATACCTGTCCCCAACCTCTCTCAATTCACTGAGTTTTGGCACCCATGTCCCTTGTCTAGCGAGTGCTACTTCATTGATGGTGAGATTCTCTGTCATAAAGCAGTTTCATAGTTCCTCATTCACATAATCAGGGTGACAAAACTTTGTTCCTCCTGCCCCAATAACAAAGAAATTGGGGATCCCACAGCTGTCAAAGTAACCATTTTAGGCTGCCGTGGGCTGCGGGGTGGATGTGCCTATGCAAACAGGATCAGCCCCTGAAATTCTTTTCCACACTCGCCATAATTCACCACCAGATGTCAGGGTAAAGCTCATCCTGACTCTGCTTACAATTATAACTACTATCAAGTGTCTACATTGTTGTCCTTCAAACACTTAGTCAGCAGGCCTTTCAGAGCAGCTGGAAATGTTACTAACTGATGAGCAAGTCTAAATACTGAAAGTGTAAAACAAGTAACATTCTGAAAGGTAAACATAGAAACTTTTCATCTGGAGGATGCTGTTGGTAGGTGCAGATCCAGTAGCTTTTGTCTGACACTATCTGCACTATTGGATCTGATATGAAACATTTCAAGTCAAGTCTAAAATGGTGGCAATTAAACCTCTGAACATGAAGTCTGTAGCACCACTTCAGCACTAAACAAAACACTTCGCTTTTAGTCTCTGCCCTAGTGGTCTCGACTGGACTATGACAAGCTTATGTCCAAGTGTAGTAATTGCAGCTTACGTTGTTTCCAAAATAAAAGTGTTGCTGAACACGGTTTTGCTCTGTGTGAATGTAAATAATTTCCCATGGAGTAGATGATGATGATTGCTGGATGACAGACTGATTTCCACTCTATGCTTAACCATAAATAAACCTTGGGGCACAAGGGTATTACTGTTATGCATTCCTACCTATAATATTCAGCAGCAAGTGATCAATCACAAACATGCACTCTGCATCTGTTTGCTTTGCTTCTAGAGGCTGGATGACTGGAACACCATGCTTTTTCAGGGCATAAAATTGCTTGTGCCATTACACATGACAGTTGCTAGTTTCCTCTGGATTCTCCTGAACTGCTTTCGATTTACTAGATGCTATTTAACATTTTTAAAATCTTGCTGCTCTGTTCTTTTCTCTGAAGCGCTTAAATTCTTTAATAACATTAAAAGGGGAAAAGGAAATAAATAACTCCTTTTGTATGGATCAGCATTCTAGAATACTGGATGATGATCTCAGACCCCACCCACGGCCATGCTCCATTAGAAGGGCTGTATAAGCAATGTAAAATTGCACCAAGCTGTTATCTAACCAGTGGTTTTAAGCCATCTAGGATAAAGCACACATTTTTTCTAAATGATTTTAGAAATGTGTATTATAAGCTTTCGTAGACAAGCTCACACAAATAGCTAAGCCCCTGTACACCATACAAGCTGTGGTTGCTGTTAACAAAAATAGCTGAAGTACCCCAGTAAGCTAGCCCCCATAATTCATTGGCAGGGATCAGTGCTGGTGGCAGTTGTTACTTAGCAATGAAGGAATGGGGTCTCCAGTGAGATTTCATTTACACAGCTAGTTTGGTTGACAGAAAATTTGATTCTTCAACTAGATCTAGACACATATTCCACATAGGTGTGTGCTTATCCAGTGCACCGCTGCTGGAGATATTTGCCTAGCAGTACCTGTAGAGGTGTGGCCCCTCCCTTGGCTATATGCGGTGATGCTGCCTTCCCTGCCCCCCACTCCCCCACCCCCAGTTCCTTTTGACTGCCCATGGCTGGAGTCTGAGTTCTGTGTGGTTGTAACCTCACCAACTCACAATCAATGTTAGCGTAGTTTTTACTGTATGTAGTTAGTATTTAGTGTTAGGTTAGCTCTAGTAGTTTTGTCCCCTGGTTCTGCCCTCATCTGGGGAGTGATCCCTAATAGTGATACCCACATGCGGTGCCTGCTATGTCTTGTCAAGATCAAAGAGCGTTGTTCGGTCGGCAGATTGTTCAAGAAAAGGACTAAGGTGGCCCAAGACCTTTGCCTGACCAGCACCTGCTCAAACAAGCCATGTGGTCTGATCTGGTACCAAGGCCTTTATCAGGCTGACCATCATCTTTGGGCTCTGAGAGTGTGGCTGCCTCATGCTCAGGAGCACGTGCTTCTCCAAAGAGGCAGAGGAGCCTTTCCGCATTGACTGTGCCAAAAAAAGATCACATAAGACCAATTGACACCACTCCAGGTCTCAGGGTGACTCTCCAAGAAGAGCATGGACAGGCACAAAGCTAGTGCTGGCAGGCAGGACAATGTGGGTATTGCTGATCCATCCCTGGTAACACATGGGAAGGTCAGAAACCCTGCATCATTGACTATGATTCCAGTCTCTGGGCATCTGTGAAGTCCAGTGCCACTGAGAGAGCTGCTGGTATTGACTGTCCACGGCATTGGCATACCAGGCAGCTGCAGACCTCCTCTACCTTTGCACAGCCCTTTCCCCTGAAACAACAGGGATATCCTAGGAAGAGGGATAGGTCCCACAAGAGAAAGCACTCAGGTTCAGTCAGCCTACACACCATTCCCCAGTGTCATGTAAGTGCCCATTTTGACTCTCTGGTCCAGTGCACTTTTCCAGTTGTTGCTCCTCCCTCCTCCTCCCCTTGCCCATTTGGGGACAGACTGGCCCACTTTTACAGCAGTTGGGGCTTGATGATTTCCAACAACTGGGTGTTAGACACTGTCAGATTGGGTTATGCCACCCAGTTCATCTCCCCACCTTCCCTCCCTGTCCCTTTTCAGGGACCCCTCTCATATGAGTCTGCTCACTGAGCAGCTTAGTTCCTTGCTGGCCCTGGGAACAGTGAAGGAAGTTCCATTGGAACTCCATTGGGTCATAGCTTCTACTCCAGGCATTTCCTGATCTCCAAATCCAAGGGTGGGATGAGACCCATCCTCGACCTTCACTGCCTCAGATATATGAGGTTCTTTTCGACTATCCTTCCTGTGTTATTTCAGAATTACTGGTGCGCTG
Organism: Chelonoidis abingdonii; assembly: GCF_003597395.2. Classification (NCBI taxonomy): domain Eukaryota; kingdom Metazoa; phylum Chordata; order Testudines; family Testudinidae; genus Chelonoidis; species Chelonoidis abingdonii. The sequence continues at coordinate 124,160,385 of NC_133770.1, forward strand.
CGCTGGACCTCCAGGATACCTTCTTTGATGTAGTGATTCTGCTGAACCCCAGGAAGTTCCTTTGCTTCGTTGTAAGAGAACACCATTTTCTATGTTCTGAGGCCCTGCCATTTGGCCTCTCTTTCTCTCCCCAAGTCTTCACCCAGTGCATGGTTGTTGTTACTGCATATGTCAGGAGACAGGGACTCCACATCTTCCTGTACCTCAACGACTGGTTACTGAGGGACAGATCCAGAGAGGAAGTTCTCGTCCCATCAGCACCACATTGCACTTGCTTGGGCCTCATTTTGAACACTGGAAAGTCAACATTGGCTCACACTCAAAATATCAAGTTAATTGAGGCCCTGTTAGATTGCATGAGGTCAAAAACATTCCTACTGAACAGCCACTTTCAGGCAATTCAACATCTCTGTTCCAATCTGCAGTCCCGGTCCTCCATGACAGACCAGGTGTGTCTGAGCCTCTTGGGCCACATGTCTGCTTGCACGCAGGTGGTCAAGTTTGTGAGGCTACATCTCTGCTCCCTTCAAATGTGTCTCAAGATGGTCTATCACCCCACCCTTCATTTGGGGGTTGTGCGCGATCATCTTCCTCACTAGCCCTAGACTCCTTGCAGTGGTGGATTTACCCACAGATTGTTTGTCTGGGAGTTCCCTTCACCAACCAAATCAGTTGTTACCAACACTTCCATGCTGGGGGATGGGATGCACCTGGGCTCGCTGAAGGTGCAGGGACTCTGGTCAGAGCCAAAGACCTTGCTCCATATCAATATGCTGGAGCTTTGGGACATCCACAATACATGCCATATGGTCCCAGAAGGTATCAGACCCTCTGTAGTTCATATGCTCACTGACAATACCACCGTGATGTTCTGTGTGAACAAACAAAAGGAAGCACACTCTAGGTTGCTCTGCCTAGCGGTGATCAATCTGTGGCAATTTTGTACTGAGGAGGCAATTTTGCACTCCGGCCGGGGCGCTTGGTCGGGTTCGCACCACGCGGCTCAGTCCCGTTCCGGATGGGGCACTGGGTCGGGGCCACCTCCAAAGGGACAGGGCAAACCTCAGCCTCTTAGGTAGGCTGGAGACTCAGACTTCTCTTGAACACACAGCACTGAGATGTTTTGGGAAGCGTAGTAACAAAGAACAGAGATTTAAGTGACACTAAGCAAGAGGAAAAGACATGTTTTGTTACAAACAAAACACGCTTTGTAGTGACTAAAACTGATAACAAGTTACAATCTTTGCCTCAGGAGTTTCCAGACTAACATCAAATTACCAGCATCTCTAGCCATCAGGGCCAGGGGACCTAATGTTCCCACAGTCAAAGGGTGGTGTTCCCTAGGTGATGGAGATCACAAATGTTTTTTGCTCCCTTTCTGTTACCCAAAGTTGATTGTGCTTGCAGAGCCAGGAAATCTTCCTGGAGTGCAGACTCTGTCCCACAGTGTGCTCCCCAAGCTGCCACTTCTTAGCTTGGTTGCTTTGTTTATCTTCAATGTCAATATACTTTCATTGCCCATGACTTACAAAGCTTGACCCAGATAGATGTATCCATGTTCCTGTCTCTAAGCCAAACTTGTTTATCAATTCTGACCCCAAAATGCAGTTTAAGAACCTATTTCCAGCACACATACACAACGTGTTATACCTCACCTGGACCTGGTTTCAGACCCTCTGTTCTCCCCCTGGGATGCCTAGACCCTGATCTTCCAGGCTCTGTCCCAGTCTCTCATAGAATATCAGGGTTGGAAGGGACCTCAGAAGGTTATCTAGTCCAACCTCCTGCTCAAGGCAGGACCAATCCCCAAACAGATTTTTGTCCCAGGTCCCTACATAGTCCCCTCAAGAAGTGAGCTCACAACCCTGGGTTTAGTAGACCAATACTCAAACCACTGAGCTATCCCTCCCCCCTCTCACACATGTGTAACCTGCAGCCAGCCCAGCTCAGGGAGCAGTGAGGACAGATGATCTCATTTTATCAAAACAAGCAACATGGGTCTCATTGAGGCTCAGATGGAAGATCCCATGCATCTCCTGGAGGTAAGAATGTTCACTCTTCTAGGCACTTGGGGATTTTGCAACAAAGAGGAGGTGCCTGCTACATAGACTGGTTGGGAGCTTTCCCTCTCCCTGGATTCCAGCACTGGTACAGAGACCTATTTGTCATCATGACACCCTTATTTTATTCTCAGAGAATGTATCAAGGATCCTGGTGACTGTTTCCTGCAGGTGGTTTGAGCAGGGAGAGATCACTCAGTGTTATGACCCAAGGGTCTTCAACCTGGGTCTGCAGGGTTCACAGGCGCAGCCACGCTCCAGCCCTCCACCTGGAAGCCTGCTGAAAAGTGCTTACCTAGGACCCATGAAGTCCAGCCCCAGTTTGAGGCTCCACTCCTGAAGCCTATTGGCGGAGTCCCAGAGCAGCTAATTGACCCCCAGGCCCTCCTTAAGCCAGCAGCAGGAACACAAAGCTGTCTGAGCACCTGATGGGAGCTGATAGATTGTCTGTAGTCGACCATGACCTTGTGAGTGATGGAGCTGTGTGCCAGAGAGGGCCAGGAGCAGATGGCCAGGAATGGGTTAAACAGCCTGTAATGCCAGGTGAGTACAACCAATGCCACATACAGACACCATGAGCATCTATGGGGACTGAATCTGGCCCTTTGCTACCAAGAGCACAACTCACTCCAACTTGAGCCATGACAGTGGTGACCCCTGCCAGCAGGCTCGGCTTTAGGCCTATTCCACCAATTCCCCCGAATCGGGCCCCGCGTCTGAGAGGATCCCGCGCCCAGTGAGAATCTCTTCCCTGGCTAGAGGCGCCTTCTTCATTTTTAACTCATCTGGCGGTGCTCTGGGTCTTCGGTGGCAATTCGGAGGCGGGTTCTTCACTTGCTCTGGGTCTTCAGCGGTGAGTCCTTCAGTGCCGCCAAGGACCTGGAGCAAGTGAAAGACTCGTAGCTGAACTGCCGTCGAAGACTCGGAGAACTGTCCAGTGAGTACAAGCCCCACATGTTTTTTTACATGTGTTTTTTTTATAGCCATCGAAAGTGTTCGAATTGGGCCCCGCACTTCCTAAAGCCGGCCCTGGCTGCAGGGAAAACATCCCATCTCTCTATGTGAGACAGATGCATGTATATCTATCATTCTCTATAGAGATAGAAAGATAATCATGCACCTTTATTTGCTGTTTTTCTCACTGTCTCTGATACTATGGGATAGTATTAAAATGGAAAAAAGTCAATGATGGTTATGAAGGAGATTAGAGAGATACAAAGTCAAATAGTAAACAGTCAGTATGAAAGTTTTAGAGTTCACTTAAATAGCTGAAAGCTAAGAAATAAAAATGATGACACGATGACAAAGCGCCAGGTTTAATTTTTAAAGCAAATTTTTTAACATTTTCTACTGATGCCCAGGCAAATTTCTCTCTATGCAGAGCCCTTCCCTTCTATGGTGACAACGAATACAGGAGATCAAGTAACACACAGACTGAAACAATGTTAATGTCAGCGTTTGCCTTTTGGCCTGCTCCCCCTGCCGGAGCCCCGCAACCCATGGCCCAGCAACCCTGCGGTCCCACTACCCCAGTCGCAGCGCGGCAGGTCCCGCAGCCCCACTACCCCGGCCAGAGCCCCACAACCCAGCGGTCCCGCTACCCTGGTCGCAGCGCGGGAGGTCCTGCGGCCCCACTACCCCGGTCAGAGTCCCGCAACCCCGCGGCCCCACTACCCCGGCCAGAGCCCCAAGGCCCCGCTACCTCGGCCAGAGTCCTGCCACCCCAGAGCCCCTCTCTCCCGGCTGGAGCCCCGCAACCCTGCAGCCCCGCACTCTCGGCTGGAGCCTCGTAACCTCACACCCGTAGCCCCGCTCCCGCGGCGGGAGCCCCGCAACCCCACAGCGCCGCTACCCTGGCCAGAGCCCCGCCACCCCGGAGCCTCGCTCTCCCGGCTGGAGCCCCGCAACCCCATGGCCCTGCTACCCCCGGCACAGCCCCGCAACCGTGCAGTCCAGCTCTTCCTGCCGGAGCCCCACAACCCTGCGGCACCCTTACCCCGGGCAGAGCTCTGCGGTCCCGCCTCCTGGCTGGAAATCCACAACTCCACAGCCCCGAAGCCCCACTCCCATGGTCCCACTACCCCGGCCGGAGCCCCACTACCCCAGCCAGAGCCCCAAGGCACCACTACCCTGGCCAGAGCCCCGCCACCCCAAAGCCCCAGCTCTCCTGGCCAAAACCCTGCAACCCCATAGCTCCGCTTCCGTGGATGGAGAATCGCAACCCCATGGTCCCGCTTCCCAGGCCGGAGAGCGGCAAGTCCCGCAGCCCCACTACACCAGCCAGAGCCCCGCAACCCCACAGCCCTGCTCTCCCAGCTGGAGCCCTGCAACCCCACTGTCCCGCTCCCCAGGCCGGAGCCCCACAACCCCATGGACCCGCTCCCCCCGGCCAAGTGTGGCAAGTCCCGTGGCCTCGCTACTGCAGCTGTAGCCCCGCAACCCCGATACCCCGGCCAGAGCCCCGCAACCCCACTGCCCCTCTAAACTGGCCAGAGCCCTGCAGCCCCGCTATCCGGGCCGGAGCCCCGCAACCCCGTGGCCCCACTACCCTGGGCAGAGTCCCGCAACCCTGCGGTCCCGCTCTCCCACTGGAGCTCCGCAACCCGGAAGCTCCACTCCCGTGGTCCCGCTACCCCGGCCGGAGCCCCACAACCCTGCTACCCCGGCCAGAGCCCCAAGGAACTGCTACCGCGGCCAGAGCCCCGCCACCCCAGAGCCCCACTGTCCCGGCCGGAGCCCCGCAACCCAGCGGTCCCGCTACCCCGGTTGCAGCGCGGGATGTCCCGTGGCCCCACTACCCTGCCAGATCCCAGCAACTCCACTATCCCAGTCGGAGCCTCTCAACCCCGCGGCCCCGCTACCCTAGCCAGAGCCCCGCCACCCCGGAGCCCCGCTCTCCCGGCCGGAGCCCCGCAACCCAGCGGTCCCGCTACCCCGGTTGCAGCGCGGGATGTCCCGTGGCCCCACTACCCTGCCAGATCCCAGCAACTCCACTATCCCAGTCGGAGCCTCTCAACCCCGCGGCCCCGCTACCCTAGCCAGAGCCCCGCCACCCCGGAGCCCCGCTCTCCCGGCCGGAGCCCCGCAATGCCTCAAACCCGTAGCGCCACTCCTGTGGCTGGAGCCCCGCAACCCCATAGCCCCGCTCCTGCGACTGGAGCCCAGCAACCCTGCGGTCTCGCACCAGGTCAGAGGTCGGCAAGTCCCACGGCCCCGCTACACCAGCCAGATCCCCAGAACCCTGCGGTCCCACTATTCCGCCCGGAGCCCAGCAACCCCGTGGCCCAGCTACCTGGTCCAGAGTCCCAAGGCCCTGCTATCTTGGAGCCCCGGTCTCCCGGTTGGAGCCCCGCAAACCCCCGGTGCCGTTACCCCGGCCGGAGCTCCACAACCCCACTATCCCAGCCAGAGCCCCAAGGCCCCTCTACCCCGGCCAGAGCCCTGCCACCACGGAGCCCCGCTCTCCCAGCTGGAACCCCGCAACCCCGTGGTGCCAGTACCCCGGTTGCAGTGTGGCAGGTCCCGCAGCCCCGCTACCCCAGCCAGAGCCCCGTAACTCCACTCTCCCAGCCAGAGCCCCGCAACCCCACTCTCCCTGCCGGAGGTCCACAACCCCGCGGTCCTGCTGTCCCTGCTGGAGATCCACAACCCTGCGGTCCCACTCCCCCGGCTGAGCGAGGCAAGTCCCATGGCCCCGCTACCCCAGCCGGAGCCCCGCAACCCCGCTACCCTAGCCAGAGCCCCGCAACCCTGCATCCCTGCTGTCCCGGCAGGAGCCCCGCAACCCCACGGCCCCGCTACCCCAGCCAGAGCCCTGCAACTCTGCTCTCCCGGCTGGAGCCCTGTCACCCTGCGGTTCCGCTCCCCCGGATGGAGCCCCGGAACTCCATGGCCCCACTATCCTGGACGGAGCCTCAAGGCCCCACTACCCCGGCCAAAGCCCCGCCACCCCGGAACCTGCTTCCTCTACCGGAGCCCCACAACCCTATGGTCTCAGTCCCCAGGCAGAGCGCTGCAAGTGCCGAGGCCCCGCTACACCAGCCAGAGCCCCACAACCCCGGAGCCCCGCTCTCCTGGCTGGAGCTCTGCAACCCCGCAGTCCTGCTACCCCGGTCACAGTGCAGCAGGTCCTGCGTCCCCGCTACCCCAGCCAGAGCCCTGCAACTCCACGCTCCTGGCCGGAGCCCTACAACCCCACAACCCCGGCCGGAGCCCCAAGGCCGAGCTCTGCAACCCCGTAGCCCCGCTCCCGCAGCCGGAGCCCCATAACCCTGCAGTCCCACTTCCCAGGCCGGAGAGCAGCAAGTCCCGCGGCCCCGCTACACCAGCCAGAGCCCCGGAACCCCGCAGCCCTGCTCTCCCGGCCGGAGCCCCGCAGTCCCACTAAACCGGCCAGAGCCCCGCGGCCCCGCTACCCCAGCCAGAGCCCCTTAACCCTGGAGCCCCATAGCCCTGCTCTCCCGACCAGAGCCCTGCAACATCACAACCCCGCAGCCCTGCTACCCCAGCCAGAACCTCACAGCCCTGCTACCCCAGCCAGAGCCCCGCAACCCCATGGCTCCAGCTACCACCGTGGGAGTACGGAAAGCCAAAGTGCCCCCTGGAGAGTACATGCCCCACCAATCGGCCTCTGCACTGACTAAAGCTGGCCCTGTGTGACCCTCTGAGAGCCATGCAAAGAGTGCAGCATTGAAGAGACTCTCCTGCTCTAACAAAGGGTGTCTATTCTCCTAGAGAGTGAGCCAGTGAGGCCAGTTTGCAGAATGTGGAAGAGCCGTTTGGCTATGGGTTGAAGGATTCACCATGTAGGTGGCAGGAGCTGCAGTGCCTGGGGTCCCCATGGGCCAAGGCTCCACTCCTGACACACCAGGCTAGTCTCCCACTGCTCTCAGGGGGCTTTGGCTTTAGCTGCTGGGCCTGGGTGCCTAGAGAGAGGACTCCAGTATTTCCATCAGGCTGCTCAATGGCAAATGCAGCCATCCACAGAAGTGAAGAAGAATGGAAGTGAAAGAGTAAAGCTGGATCATCTGCTGAGCTGCTGCAATCAAGTGATCAGAGCTGAGGAGAGAAGTGGGAGAACGTGAAGGTGGCTAGTGGCAGTAAGGAGGAAAAGCAGTTTGGGAGCCAGGAGCGTAGAAATTAATAGTTAATGATGAATACTGCGGGCTTTGTCTTGTGTGGTGAAGGGTTGAAAATGAGTCTCTTTACTATCACACTCAACTTTAAACTAGCGTTTTATGATGAAAGGGCAGGTCTATAAAGGTAAGAGGTCACTTTAGGGGCTTGACGTCCCAGATTCTGTCGCTATTGTATGCTTCTATCAACATGATCTCAACCCAACAAATCCCTGAGGTGGTAGCAGTAGTGAGCTCTATTTCTGGACAAGCCACCAGAAAAACATAATACATGTGGCCAAGGAAATAGAGAAGGATGGGGGGGTCCCTTGCAGAGTTGCCTGTGAATGTGGCTCATGTGGAGAAGCACAGCAGGATACTGTGGACTCAGGGGTGCCATTTCAGATTTTGGTGAGAGGTGTTGGAAATTTATTCATGATTCCAGGGGCTACTTAGTCCCCTGAAAACTCTAGTTTTTTGTCAGATAACTTTGCAATTAGTTGACAAGAGCACTGTATCTAATTCTTATATAAAGGAAAGAAAATTAACTATTAGATCCATTGAGCTGTAATACTAACATGTTCTGACATCTCGTGACAAGTCACTTGAGGGACACTGGTTAAAATTTTAATATATATTCTTACTTTGTTACTAACTCTGTGGAGAGAGAGAGAGAGAGACTCCATCAGGACTCCTGGGTTCTATCCCAGCTCTGGGAGGGGAGTGGGTTCTAGTGGGGGACAGATACATTTGGGTTCTATATAAGAACATCAGAAGGGCCATACTGGGTCAGACCAATGGTCCATCTAGCTCAGTATCCTGTCTTCTGACAGTGGCAAGGGACTGGACATGAGGACCTGGTTGTAATTTCAGCAGTGGTTAGTGAAGGGGCCTAGGAATAAGGACTGCTGGGTCCCATCCATGGCTTTCACATCTGGTGTGACCCAAAGCCTGTAGATTCCCCTCCCCAGGTCCATTTCCCATCAGTAGGGTTGAGGTCGCAGTCCCTATAGCCCAGGGGGTTGGGAGGCTCCAGGAAGGTGAGTTAAGTGCCGGGATGTCAGGAGCTGAGAGGCGCTGTCACCCCCCGCACTAGGGCAGTGTTCTGCACCCCCTGCTGCTGGCTGAGTTTCTCCGTCCGTTGGCAATAAGACAGACACTTGTTTTCACAGCCAGTCGTTCTCCCAGTGTCATCACACTTCCTGCTGGCTGGGCAGTGTAACTCCTCAGGTCACCACCCTCTCCAGCCTGCCTTGGGCTTGGGGAGTGAGGTGACAGTGCTCTGTATATACTGATAACTCATTCTCCAAAGAAGAAAACTATCTAGATAAATGCACTTTTACATATACTACTTCTTTCTTGTTAGTCAGACCCTTTGACCTATTCCCCCATCAGATATCTCACCTTTTGTCTTCCACTAATTAGATTATTTTTTCTAGCTAACTTAATACCCTCCCCCCCTCTTATATTAGCATGGTAGGTATCAGTCTCTTCTGCTAGGTGAAACTCTTGATTGAGTGAGAACTAGATTATTGGGAAATGCTTTGAAAATGAAAAGTGCTTTGTCAATGCTAGGTTTCATCAGTCCCTGTTCTGCCTTTCATTATATGTCTCTTTCTCATTAGTTTTATCAGCGTGTCCCATTACTAACAAACTAGCTAGTTAATTTTGTGTTCTTCACTGTATAAATTGTTGTATACATGGTCATACAAGTCATTATTAAGTGAGACAAGGGCCTTGAAATATGTTGGGGAAAGCATCTGGACTCAGATATGCCTCAATTAACGTGACTGAAAGTTTGGGAAGAACTATTTAAACAACCTATTCAGCTTCCATTACCCAGTCAGCCTGTTTTTTGTACAATCCAGAATAGCATAGAGGCCACCGCATCTCATTCAATCTGGCATTCAGCCCAGAATATAGACCTCTCGTGTACTTCCGTTTTTGTCACCTCCAAGTATATGTGGAAACTGCAGCTGAAACAAGCTCAGTTCCTTGAAAAATCATGGAGCAGGTCCTCAAGGAATCAATTCCGAAGCACTTAGAGGAGAGGAAAGTGATCAGGAACAGTCAGCATGGATTCACCAAGGACAAGTCACGCCTGACTAACCTAATTGCCTTCTATGACGAGATAACTGGCTCTGTGGATGAGGGGAAAGCAGTGGATGTGTTATTCCTTGACTTTAGCAAAGCTTTTGATACGGTCTCCCACAGTATTCTTGCCAGCAAGTTAAAGAAGTATGGGCTGGATGAATGGACTCAATATCTCATTAATTTTTCTGGGGATGCATGGAACTGCAGCCTCAGCAAGTTTGCAAGATGACACTAAACTGGAGAGTTGGTGAATATGCTGGCAGAGTAGGGATAGATACAGAGGGCCTAGACAAATTAGAGATTGGGGCCAAAGAGAAACCTGACTAGGTCAACCAAGGACAATGCAGAGTCCTCACTTATGGATGGAAAATCCCATGTCAGTGGTACAGATTGGGACTGAATGCTAAGGCAGCATTCTGCCAGAAAAGGACCTAGGGTACAGCGGACGAGAAGCTGGATATGAGTCAACAAGTGTGCCTTGTTGCAAGAAGTACATGCATTTTGCCGGTATAAAGTAGCGGCATTGCCAGCCCCATTCCACCACTCCCAAACCAGAGTCATTCCCCTCCATCCCGCAATTGTGAGGCTCATCTGGAGGTAACTGTGTCAGTTTTGGGCCCCAACACTATGAGAAGGGAGCGGAAAAATCCAGCAGAGGGCAACAAAATGATTAATTACAGCAGTGTAACTAAGTCGGGCAAAGCGCTAAGCCCAGAGTCCTGCTTCCCTCAGCAGACTGTCTAGTGAGTAACGCAACCGCCACACATATGCAATAATCCCGAGTTGGCAAGATTTAGGGTTCATCTGAGGCCAAGTAACACAGCAACAGATCCTGCCTTTTGGGGGAAGTTTCTCCAAACGCCACAAAACGCCTGGTTTTAACCAACTTGCTGTGAACAGGCTCCCATAGAGCAGGGCTCCTTCAGATCCCCATTTCAGCAAGGAAATGACCAGACGCAATGAAAGCTGAAGAACCAGGCTGAAATACATGGCTCCCTCTTGCTGGCTCTCCTCTGCTTTGGCGCTCACTTAGCAGGGCTACCCGGCAGCAGCCCACATTCCACCCTCACCAGAGTGTAGCATCAGGGGAACCAATGGGCTATAAAAAATGAATTCCATATGTGTTGCAAGATCTCCCGCTGCAGGCCAGATCTGGCATGACTTAGCGGACAGGCTGAGGAAACTCGGATTGTTTAGTCTGCAGAAGAGAAGAATGAGGGGGGATTTGATAGCTGCTTTCTACTACCTGAAAGGGGGTTCCAAGGAGGATGGATCTAGACTGCTCTCAGTGGTACCAGATGACAGAACAAGAAGTAATGGTCTCAAATTGCTGTGGGGGAGGTCTAGGTTGGATATTAGGAAACAACAATTTAACTAGGAGGGTGGTGAAGCACTGGAATGGGTTACCTAGGGAGGTGGTGGAATCTCCCTTCTTAGAGGTTTTTAAGGACTGGCTTGACAAAGTCCTGGCTGGGATGATTTAGTTGGGGATTGGTCCTGCGTTGAGCAGGGGGTTGGACTAGATGACCTGTGATGTCCCTTCCAACCCTGATATTCTATGATTCTCTGATAAGTAGTATCATCTGGCTCAGCAACACACGTATATATATATTTCTGTCTCAAACATTAATTTTCTACCAAAGCCAAAATTTTTAACAGCACTTTCTTATATGGTCATCAACTAAAAGAAGAAAACAGATGTTGGATTCTGTGTACATACAGCCCACTGGCACTGGAGACATTCTGTGTATATACATATATATACATAGAATCCAACATCTGTTTTCTTTTTTTATTTGATGACCATGTAAGAATGTGCTGTTAAAAATGTTGGCTTTTGTAGAAAATGAATGTTTTGAGACTGAAAGGCAGGTAAGACATTCTCACCCTGTATTTGCTGGACTCAAAAGATTTACTGCTGGGAACAGTAAGGTTAAAAAGATTTACTGCTGGGAACAGTAAGGTTAGTGACAACTACAGGAGACATCTAGATGTTTATTGCACAATAAATTGTTTTTTAACATGCCTCTAATAAGAACACAGGCGGGGTGGCTCTAGCTTTTTTGCTGCCCCAAGCACAGCAGTCAGGCTGCTTTCAGCAGCATGCCTGTAGGAGGTCCACCAGTCCCGCGGCTTCGGCGTACCTGCTGCCAAATTGCTGCTGAATCCACGGGACCGGGGACCTCCCACAGGCGAGCTGCTGAAGACTGCCTGACTGCCACCCTCACAGGGACTGGCAGGGCACCTCCAGCAGCTTGCCGCCCCAGGCACGCGTGTGGAGTGCTGGTGCCTGGAGCCACTGCTGAAAACAGGCACCAAGTGAGAGCCAAACCAGCATGAGTCTTTCTTCTTTTAAAACCAATTGATGTTTATTGCAGTATTATGAAGTGACCTGATGCTCTGGGGATTGGTCAGGTTGCAAAAGGTTTGGTGTTTATAGGGGGAGCATCTTGTACCCTGGAGGAGGAAGGGTTTCTGGTTCTTCCAGGTGGGAAAAGTCAGGATTCTTTGGAAGAGCTCAACATGCCCTACATCGCTGCCCTCTTTTGGGAGTTCCCCTCCTTTGGCCTGTGCTCCTGATGTGCACCATCCTACTTGCTGCTGTTTTCTGACCCCTTCCTGAGGCTGGAAACCAGTGTGTGTGTGAGGGGTGTGTGTGTGTGTGTGCGTGCATCACAATGGAAATGGCAGGGGAAGGAAGAACCCAAGTACAGATGGCAACAGAGAATAGGTAGGTGCAGAGCATGTGATGCTTTTCTCATTCAGGTGGTGTGATATGTCCTTGAGCTGTGTGTGTTGTGGGGAAGAAGGCTAGAGGAGGGCAGTGCAGCTGGTAGGGGGCTCATTTGGCTGAGGTGACTGAAGGAACAGGACTATTTCGGGAAGCTGGGATCCTGTTGAGGTAGAAAAGGAGGAATGAAATTAGAGTTGAGTTTATTTGGATCCCATTCCTCAGGAAATTGCCTGGGGACAAGTATTCACATCCTTAGGCTCCAAAGTTTAAGAGGGAAATTGCTTAGGCCCGAATCTTGTTCCTGACAGTCAATAACAAAACACCACTTGCCTTCAATGGTATAGGATTGACAGGATAAAACAATTTGCAAAGGGCCTGTTCCTTAGAGGCTGCACCCCTACAGTTCTTTCTGAGGTTAACAAGAGTTGGGACTAATCAAAACTTCTCAGGATCATAGCTAGCAAAATTACATTGCAGTATCATATTTATAGAACTCAGGAATCTATGCACTATAAAGTGGACTGCCCAATTACACTACTATAACTCATAATGCAAAAAGATAATATTAAGAAATGACCTAATTCTTCTCTCACCCTGACTTTAAAGTAGTGTAATCCTCTTGACTTCAGTGGCACTATTTCTGATTTGTCTGGTGTGAAGTCAGATGAGAATCAGACCCATAAACCTCAAATGGAATTTAACCATTAAAAATAATTAAAAATAGAAGGAGAATACACAAAGCAAAGTATAAAGACAAGACAATGAAAACTCTTGATGACGTTAACCACCGCTTTCAGCATGCTGCTCAGCAACAACACAGCAGTGAATAAAAGCTGACATTAATCACCCTACATCTATGCTTCACTAAAATAGCAAGTTTATAAAAAATGTATGAGCCCCAGAACAGCCTGTCAAAAATTCCTTACATGATCAATCAGTATAATCTTTATGTAATGTTTCTTATATTGGCTTATGAATATGGGCTTTATTTAACTGCACATATAGGACTTTTTCCTCCTTTACAGTCTCTAATACTGCATTACTCCTTTGTTCAGTATTTGGAAGGGATGGGTTTTTCCACAGTGTGAAAACCAACCTATGGATTTATGCTAAAATTAATTTAACATAATATCAGTAGAGCTGGTTGACAGTTTTCTGACAAAAAGCTTTTATCGGAAAACAGGATTTGATTGAAAGCATTTGCATATGAAAATGTCATTGTTTGATTTTTTCAAAAAGAAAAAATATGGAAAAAACTGAAATTTAAAAATTGTTTTTTTTCTTTCAGAAATGTTTCATTTTGAAATTGTGAGTTTTTGCCAAAATTCTCATTGTTTGCTAAATGGAGTCGGGAAAGAATAAGAAAGTATGAGATGAGAAATCCTGTGAAGTGTTGTTACTTACATTCAGACTAGATCAAAAAATAAACTCACTGGCTATGTCAGCTCCTCCTTGAGCCAGGTTAGTCAAAAATACTTCTGCTAGATACAGAGACAGTTTTTAAGCCCAGTAACTCATTTTCCTACAATATAAAAGCCAGCTGAATGTGACCAAAGGCTTCCTGGGCCTTGGCAAATGCCTGTTACATGGCTTCATTACCACTTTATTGGCTCTTTAACAGTTTCAGTGATCTGCTACTAGGTCTCTGGAAGACTTTTTCACATGTGTAAAGTTACTCAAGGATCCCCTCCCCTCGCCTCCTCACTCCCCCGACTGCTACTGACTCCTCACTCGCATTGTTACACACACACATACACACACACACACTGTGCCCCACAAGGGGTCGGGGGTGAGGAGGAGGGATGCACTGGGTGGTGGTGGTGAGGAGGAGGAGGGATGTGGCTGGCAGCTGCAGGGACCTCCAAAGGCGGAGGGGGATGGAGTGGAGTGGAGGAAGACTCACCAGGCAGCATGCAGCAGCAAGCTGTGGGAGCCCCAGGGAAGGTCAGAGCAGGGAGCAGAAAAGTTGCGGGGGGAGGGAGAACTATGGCCCAGATGTCGGGCTGCATGGATGGCTGCACTAGGGGATGCACAGTCTCCCCTTGCCTATTATACCCGCCGCCCATGGCCTCAGATCATTTTCAGGTGCTGTCTTGCCCTGTTTGACCACAATTGGGGCAAGATCGCCATCAGCTGCTGGGTGCTGGATGTTGCTCACCAGGGGTACCTGATAGATTCCTCTCATTCCCTCTGCATCGCCCGCCTCATGGTGGCTCTGGAGATCCTTCCCAACGCAATCTCCTCTGAGTGGAAGAGGACACCTTCCTCCAGAAGGATGCCATAGAATGTGTCTCACGCTGATACCAGGGCCGTGGTCCTTGTGCCAAAAAAGTGGGGTGGCTGCCACTCCATTCTGGATCTCTGGTTGCTGAGCAAATTCATACACAAGTTCTGCTTCTGGATGGTCACACTCCCCCTCATCATCTTGTCTCTTCCCTCAAAGAGCCTGGTTCGCAGCTCTCTGTATGAAGGATGCATGTTTTAATATAGACGTCCACTCTGCTCAGAGCAAGCTCCTCCACTTCATGGTGGGACACTCCCACTACCAGTTCCGGGTGCTCCCCTTTGGGATTGCCACCACTCCCTATGTCTTCACAACAGTTTTTGCAGTTGTTTCAGCTTACATATGTAGTCTAGGCCACGCCCTATTCCCCCACTTGGACAAATGGCTCCTTGTTGCACCATCTTGTGACTTTCTCCTCGCCACTATCTAGACCTCCGTGACCGCCCCACCAGCCTGGGAATCTGCATCAATGAGGACAAGTTGGTTCTCATCCCTACTGGCATGCTCACCTTCATAGGGGCATGCGGGACTCTCATGATCCAAGTGCATAGCAATTTGCCACCCTCACCTTGCTCATCACGCAACTACATTGCCATCTGCCTATGCATATTCGGCAGTGCTTCTCCCTCCTTGACCACATGGCAGCTTGTATCTCGGTCACATGGTATGTGCGCTGCATCCAACTGTGGTTCTGGTCAGTCTACAATGTGCAGTTGGCCCACCCGGGCAAGCTCCCCCTCTCTGTCCTGACTTCCTCTGATGGTGGTGCCTGCCATCCAATATCCTGGCTGGTACCCCATTCACTCCCACAAATTTGACCACAGACACCTTGCTTGTGGTGGGGGGATGCCCATTTGTAAGGCCACACTGCTCAACCTGCTGTCATCCAGGAAAGCAAAGATGCATATCGACATCCTGGAACTGCAGAATGCCTACCTTGCTTGCCAAGCGTTCCTGTCCCTTATCAGATTCCGATACATTCAGCTGCTCTCTGACAATATGATGGCAGTTTGTGTATATAAACAAACCAGGTGGCACCAGGTCCCCTCCCTTTGCAAGGAGGCCATACACCTCTGGAACTGGTGCCTCAGGCATGGAGTCACCCTCCATGCTGTACACCTCCTGGGCACCAGCAACTCCCTAGTGAACACGCTCAGCCACTCCTTCTATGCCAATCGCAAATGGGAGCTGCAGAACCCCTGCATAGCTTGGTCTTTCACCAGTGAGGCACATCACATTGGGACCTTTTCACGACTGCCGCAAACCACAAACTCACCCTCTTCTGATCCAGAGGAGCCCTTGGGTCAGGCTCTCAAGGTGAAGCACTTCTATCCTGGACCAGCGAACTCTGCTACGCTTTCCCATGCATCCTGCTACTCCCATAAGTCATCCGCAAGGTGCAATGGGACTGAGTGACTATTAGCCTCCTAGCCCCTTTTTTGGCCCCACCAATACTGGTTCACTGACTTCCTTCACTTTTCCACCTGCCACACCAATCTGCCTCCCTGACTCCTGGATCTCTTTACACAAGTGCATGGCCATCTCCAGCACCCAAATCTGAGTCTGTTTCACCTCATGGCCTGGTATCTGGATGGGACTCGCATGTAGACAGGGCATGTGCCACACCAGTGCACGACATCCTTAGAAACAGCAGGCAACTGTCTACAGGCAAAATGGCAATGTTTCATCACTTGGGAAAATCACTATCACTACCTCTTATCTCCATTCCTGCCCTGCTTGACTACTTTCTCCACCATAGGCTCTTGAGCCTTGCCCGTTCCTCCATCTGCATCCATCTGGTGGCCCTTAGTGCCTTCCTCTCCCATGTAGACATTTTCTCTGTCTTTAGTCACCCAACCATCATCCACTTCCTTCACAGCCTCCTCAAAGCCTTCCCATCAGTACTGAAGCCTACTCCGCCTTGGGACCTGAACCTCATCCTCTCTGCCCTCACTAAGCTGCCCTTCAAGCCCCTTGTGACCTGCTGTCTTGCCCACCTCTCTGTAAAGGTGTTCTTCTTAGTGGCCATCACCTCAGTGAGGTGAGTTGGCAAGCTGGCGGCTATGATAGCTGACCTACCCTTTACTGTCTTCCACAATGACTCCAACCTAAATTTCTCGCCAAGGTGGCCTCTCCATTTCACCTCAACCAATCTAGCCACCTTCCAGTTTTCTTCCCCAAACTGCACACCTCTCCCAGGGCACGCTGTTGTGTTGTCTGTAAAGACTGACACTCACTTGCCCACCACATGGGGTTGGAATACGTGGCAAGCCAGGCGAACTGCCCTGAGCTCTCTGACATCAATGTGTAGCCAGAGCTCTTCTGGCGACCAGATGGCTTGAGTTCTGAGGCATTCTTGGCTTTAGGGGGTTGGACCTTGCTGACCCTGTCACTCCTGCTTGTTGGCTTCTGACACTACCAACAAACTTGGTGGTGGATGGGTATAAGGAATTAGAACCCTTAAGCCAGAACAAAGTACTTTTTCTTCATCTTTTTTTGCTATCATTGGTTGAATGGACACTGGGGTCTGCCACAAGGCCTTGGTGGGGTCCATTATGGCCTGATTTAAGGGCAGAGCCGCTCTTGAGAGGCCAAATGCAGCTAAAATGTCCACCGGGAGTTGGAAGGACTCCCTTATCCCCTCTACCTGGATCCCCAGGTTTTGGGCCATTCTTCTGAGGATCTCCTGATGTGCCCTGTAATCATCCTGGAAGGGCGCTATGTTGTCTCCTGGGAAGTCGTCTGTAAGTAAAGCCTACAAACACAGGCAAAATGACTGTGGGACTTCGGGATTATTTCACCATTTAATCTGCAACACCAAATTTGAGAACCATACTGTGAAATGTTTTCCAATTTTTTTCACTGATAATGATAGTACAGAAAAAGATAAGAAGAAACATATCATACTCAGTAGTGTACTTACAGTTTAATGAGCCACCTGTTAACCCTTGAATAGCCTGGTGATAAAACTTTTGATGAGCTAGTAAATCTGTTTTTTAAAAAAACGTTTCAACCCAACAGTCAGTGAAATAGTAGAATTATTTAAATGTAACTCTTGGTCAAGGAAAGCAGGGGAAACAAGGAGAATTTGTGGCAGAACTGAAGAAGCTCTCTCATGATTGTGATTGTTGTGTGACCCTGACACAAGTGCTAAGAGACAGATTAGTTGTGGCATTAATGATGACAAAATGCAAGGAGATTACTGTCCGACCCACAGTTAGCATTTGAAACGGCTCTGAAATTGGCTCAGGCATGGAATCTGCAAATAAAAATATTCAGGATTTATGAATGCAAGATACAGGACCTGGGGAGATGGAAACACAAGATATACAGTGCACAAAATTGCAAGGCAACTTGGGAAACACATCCAATCAGTTAGCAGAGATTCTTATCATTGTGATGGCAAACACAACTCAATGGACTTTGGATTGAAAAAATGAGATAAGTCATATTTGAGGGTTGACAGGGCACAAAACAAAACCAGGAAAACTGACACACAAAGCCATGATAAAAAGGAGCCTCACATCTATGTTCCCGGATTCAGCACATCCCTATCCCCACTTTCACATCACAATTGTACTGGCAGTAACCTACTTGATGAGTATTTTGAGCACTGCAGGGTTCTTTAGCTTAGGTAAAAGAAACATTGCTGCAAAGTAAATGGGGGAAGCTAAAAACACAAAAGAGTAAAGTTCAGCAAGAGAGAGAGAAGCAACCAGCGTAACCATAAAAGTTATTTATTGAATAATAGGGATAACTACACAAGGAAGGCTAAACCAACATAACATACCTCATTAAAGGTTAATACCTAAGGTAGAAAGGAAAACAGAGAGAGAGAAAGAGAAGGAGATCTCACCCACTCCACAAGGCTTGAACTGGTCGGGGGTCCCAGGTGATGGTGGTAGCTCAGGGTCCTGAGTGCTGGAGACAGGCAGAGACCCCAGCACGATCAGTCAGGAGAAGGTGGAGTCCCAGTGGAACTGATGCATAGTTTGAACGTAGGTAGGGGTTTTTGTAGAGAAATAACAATGGTTCAAGGGAGAACACTAGATTTGTTTATGGGTAAACTGATGATTCAAGGGTTTTCTTTAGGCTAGACAATAGGAGCTGATCGCTCTTGGCTATGGGGTGGTGTTTTCTTCCAGGGAGCTCACAATGCAACTAGACAGCTTCAGTATTTTGGCTATCAATCAAGGATTCATAACTAGAATTGGTCTGTAACTACTGAGCTGGGTGTGGGCAGGCGTAGGTTCATTAACATCTGGAGCAGAGATTCCTATGATTCAGTGCTTCCTTGCTTTTCTGGTCCCAGAATTCAGTGTGGTTCTCTGTTCTCCATTCTGTATGCTAATCTCTGTCCCATCTTTCATGCAGATGAGACTAGGGGAATTGTCTTTGCTCTCCATTCTGTATGCAAATGGAGCTGCCTTACTCAGGGGAGGGCTTGCTAGGGCATCACTAATTAAGCACTGAGTAAAGATGCCAGGAGCCACCGCTGTGAAGGCTTGCCACCAGAGCCGAGTAAGACATCTACTGTTGTTAGGTCTTGTAGGTACTGGTCCTAACTTGCTTGGTAGACGGTTACCAGTTGACTTTTCACTGGACTGGATAGGACAAGGACATAAATTGAAATTGGCAGATAATCTAGTTCTAGAAACTGTTTTAAATGCACGTAAGAGAGTATTTAAAGATGGGCACTTTAAAAGGTACTACTGCTAAACTCTATGTAAATCCAAATGCCATGTCTTGTTATTTCAAACCCAGATCTGTACTCTTTGCCATGAAACAAATTTGAAATTGAGTTAAAAAGGCTACAGGCAACTGGTATTATTGAACCTGTGAAGTTTCTGAATGGGCTGCACCAACAGTTCCAGTGTTGAAGCTGGATGGCTTTGTATGCATATGTGGTGACTATAAGCTGACTGTAAATAGGATCACAATTAGAATAATATTAAGTTCCAAAAACTGAGGATCAATTTGCAGTTTTAGTAGCAGGGGAATTGTTTACAAATGTAGACATGAGCCATGCCTACCAACAGCTCATTCTGGAAGACGATTCCAAGCAATATTTCACTGTAAATACTCAAAAAGGACTGTTTAAATACAATCAGTTACCTCTCAGTGTGTCCTCAGCTCCTGTTACTCTCCAAAGTACCACAGAAAAATTAATTCAAAGAATTGCACATTTGACAGTATGGTAGAAGCTCAAAGTTACGAACACCTCAGGAATGGAGGTCGTTTGCAACTCTGAAGTGTTCACAACTCTGAACAAAATATTATGGTTGTTCTTCCAAAAGTTAACAACTGAACATTGACTTAATTCAGCTTTGAAACTTTACTATGCAGAAGAAAAATGCTGCTTTCACTTTATTTTTTTAGTAGTTTACATTTAACACACTACTGTACTGTATTTCCTTTTTCCAGGGGGCGGGGGTCTCTCTGCTGCTGCCTGATGGCATACTTCCGGTTCCAAATGAGGCATGTGGTTAACTGGTCAGTTCATAACTCTGGTGTTCGTAACTCTGAGATTCTACTGTATATCTGGATGATGTACCAATCACAGGTACCATCGACACAGAACATTTACAAAATTTAGCAGACGTGTTAAATAGGCTAAAGGAAACAGGTCTGCTCCTAAAAAGGAATGTGTTCCTTCCTGGAGCATTAAGTGATATACTTGAGATAAAAAGTGGATACTCAGTGAGGACGTGAGTAAGAGATAGAGTAAAAGCAATTGGAGATGTCCCAGTACTTGGGACTATTTCAGAGCTGCAGACTCACTTAGGCTTGCTTAATTACTACTGTAAAAGTTTTTGCCAAACTTATCAATGTTTCTAATGACTCTATATATGTTACTTTTAAAGGGGGTTAAATAGTACTGGAAATCAGATCAGGAACAAACGCTGCAGGATTCTAAACTATTTCTACAATTGCTGACAAAGAACTAATATTGACTTGTGATGGATCACCTTATGCAATTGGAGCCATTTTAGCTCACCAAATGGAAGATGGGTCAGAGAAACCAATTGGATTTGTATCCAAGACTCTGTCTTGTGCTGAACATTATTCACAGCTAGATTGAGAAGGCTTAGCTGTTATCTTTGGGGTTCAGAAGTTTACAAATATATATATATATATATGGGTATATGTTTACAATCTGTAGTCATCATAAACCCTATATCTCATTGTTTAATGAGATGAAAGCCATGCCACAGATAACGTCACCCAGGACCAGAGATGGGCCTTATGAGCCTATGACTCCTCCATTGTATAAAAAGCTGGTAAGAAGTTGAGAAACGCAGATGCTGTAAGTGGGCTGCCTTTACTGGAGACACATGAAAAAGACAAACGTGAACAGAGAGTATGATTAACGGACTATCTCAATACACCTCTAGTGACAGAGTTCCAGGTAAAATGATGGACTGTAAAGATTTAGTACTCACAAAAGTTAGAGAACTTGTGCTAAGGGCATGACCCCAGACCAAATCTGATCAGGAGCTCAGACGGTGCACTGAATTTAGTAAAAGCAGCAAAGAATCCGGTGGCACCTTATGTGAATTTAGTGTACAAGGTTCTATAGTGTACTATAGGACCCTGACTCATCATGCCAAAGCAAGGATGTGAAGTAATAATGGATGAACTTATAAGACACACCCAGGTATCACTAAAATGAAAGAGTTAGGCTGGAGTTGCATGTGGTGGCCAAAGATGGATACTGATAATGTGAACAATCCTATTCTACTTGGCAAGAGAGTCAAAAAGTTCCTACTGTTGCACCACTCCATCCTTGGTAGTGGCCAGATAAGCCTGGGAGGAGAGTACATATTGATTATGCTGGTCTATTTCTGGGTAAAATGTATTTTAATACTAGCGGATGCACATTCCAAATGGGTAGACATCTATCCTATGAATACATCCATTAGAGAAACCATCATAGAAAAACTAAAAGCCAATTTTAGACTCTGTGTTTTATCTGAAATGCTTGTATCAGATATTGGAAGTCTTTTTACTAGCATTGAGTTCCAAAGATTTATGCCTCAAAACACCATTTAACATGTTACATCAGTATCTTACCATCCATCGTCAAATGGGTTATATTTACTTCCTGCTTAATATAATGACTGTGTTGGATAGTTTTTAGGTTTTTGTTATTTGTTGGGCATCTCCAACTATCTCCCAAGTAAGTGGGGGTACCTTGTGCTTAGAATGTTTCTTTCACACTGGCCTGGCAACTCTGCCAAGAAGGAGGAAGGGGTGTGTGTGTGTGTGTGTGTGTGTGTGTGTGTGTGTAAAAGCACTCATTTAAAGAGGATATTAAAAGAAAACGTGGAGTTACTATAGAAATAAAAAGAACAGCAGTACCTGTGGCACCTTAGAGACTAACTAATTTATTTGAGCATAAGCTTTCATGGGCTACCGCCCACTGCATCGGATACATAGAATGGAACACAAAGAAAGAAGATATTTATACATATAGAGAACATGAAAAGGTGGAAGTATCCATACCAACTGTAAGAGGCCAATCAATTGAGATGAGCTATCATCAGCAGGAGAAAAAAAACTTTTGAAGTGATAAGCAAGATGTCCCATGGAAGGTGTGAGGAGAACTTAACATGGGAAAATAGATTCAATTAGTGTATGGACCCAACCATTCCCAGTGTCTGTTTAAACCTAAGTTAATTGTATCTAATTTGCATATTAATTCAAGTTCAGCAGTCTCTCTTTGGAATCTGTTTTTGAAGTTTTTTTTGTTGCAAAATTGCCACCTTCAAGTTGGTCACTGAGTGGTTAGAGAGGTTGAAGTGTTCTCCCACTGGTTTTTGAATGTTATGATTCCTGATGTCAGATATTTGTCCATTTATTCTTTTGCATAGAGATTGTCCAGTGTGGCCAATGTACATGGCAGAGGGGCATTGCTGGCACATGATGGCATATATCACATTGGGAGATGTGCAGGTGAACGAGCCCCTGATGGTGTGGCTGATGTGATTAGGTCCTGTGATGGTGTCCCTGAATAGATATGTGGGCAGAGTTGGCATCGGGCTTTGTTGCAGGACAGGTTCCTGGGTTAGTGTTTATGTTGTATGGTGTGCAGTTGCCGGTGAGTATTTGCTTCAGGTTGGGGTAACAAAAGTTACCTATTTAATTGTCGAGTAACACTGCAGTCAATCAGAGGCCTGTCCCCAGCAGCGATGTTGATGGGAAGGAAATGAAGGTGAAGGTTAGACCTTATGCATACATACTTAATGGGAAAAATACATCAGAAACAATGGAAGCAAAAGCAACAACATGACAAACATGCTAACAAATGTAGTTTTACTGTTGGCAAAGCTCTATACTAAAAACTCTGGTTCTGGTCTCAGTTAGATGCCAGCTATCATCCAATATATTACAGGACCAATCTCCTACATGGTAATTCTAGGGATATCAAAAATGTGCACCAAGATATGGATCAGCTGAGAAAACGGATTGTGGTAAGCTCTGGAGAGCAAGAATTGAATTGCCTCTGGAAAATGCCCAGTTAGGTTCTGTGCTAGTTTCTGGAAGTCTGAAGGGGCATCGACCTGCAACAAGATCGACTACTACAGACAGCCCTCATGGACAGACTGTGCAAGTTCCCATCACAGAATGGCAGGTCTGAATCAAAAGCTGTTCCTGAAAATGCAGCAATGATGGTGGAATTACCTTTTTCATTGCTTGAATTGAGGCATTCTGTACATGAAAAATGTCCATCTACCTACTGCAAATATTATACAGTGTAATAGTGATTGAGTGCCTATTTCTCTATTATTATTTTCCATTTGAAATGCATTACTAATTATTATTATTCATTTTGTAATTAGTATAGTACATACTTCAAAGTGTGTGTGGGGGAGACAGATTGTTATGAGTCTTCTGAACCAGCTCCTGGGAGGGCAGATAGTTGAACAAGGAAATCTGTGTCTATATAATGTTTGTTGGTTTGTTGTTGTCGGCAATTGCTGGAAGTGGGAGGCCTGGAGAACCACTCCAGACATATATGTGCGTGTTACCTGAATAAACACAGTAAATAAATAAAGAAGCTACCACACTTGATTTTATGATACAACAGATAGATTTCTTTCTTTTTGAACTTAATGGTTTTCCTAATATCCCAGTAAATTCCTAGTGGTTGATCTGAGAATACCATGAATTTAAGTGTTAGAAAATACTGATTTTGTTTGTGTAACTGGATGATGCTGGGAACAATGAACAAAATTCCCACTGTGCTGCATTTTAGTCAGATCAAAAAGTGCCTGTCTCTCCAGTTCAATTGTATGTTTTGATTCTCGAATAACCAGTTGTTGGATTTTACACCCAAACAGAATAATAAATCAGAAACATCAGCTTCTGAAAAATGATTCCTAAAGCTAAGACTCTAGGGCATTGTTTATTACATACCTAGTTTAGAGTGTCAGCCTTGCCATTATAAACCACATGTTATAAGGCAGGGGTCAGCAACCTTTCAGAAGTGGTGTGCTAAGTCTTCATTTATTCACTCTGATTTAAGGTTTCGTGTGCCAGTCATACATTTTAATGTTTTTAGAAGGTTCTTTCTATGTCCATAATATATAACTAACTATTGTTGTATGTAAAGTAAATAAGGTTTTTTTTAAATGTTTAAGAAACTTCATTTAAAATTAAATTAAAATGCAGAGCCCCCAAGACTAGCCGCCAGGACCTGAGCAGTGTGAGTGCCACTGAAAATCAGCTGACGTGCCGCCTTTGGCACACATGCCATAGGTTGCCTAGCCTTGTTATAAGGGTTTGTAGCTGAACAGCAAAATTCCTCCAAACTAAAATTCTAAAACTAAAAGGTGTCTGATGAGAGGAAATGGTCTATATGATTTGCTATCTTGGGGGAAAAAAAACAAAAAGGCCTTCCAGGATATTTCAGTTTAAAAAAAATATTTCTGTGCATGTGTAGAAACTGTTTCAATAAACCTTTTCACAAAGAGTTTTGACTTACTGCACATGGATTTATTTGGGTTTAGACCCCATTGGGAGTTGGGCTTCTTAGTGCTAAAAACAAGCACACTTCTGTTAGCTGTTTTCAGGTAAACCTGCAGCTTTGGGGCAAGTAATTCAGACCCTCGATCTTTGTTAGAGCAGACAGAAGTGTCTGGCTCAGTAAGACAGGGTGCTGGAGTCCTGAGCTGGCAGGGAAAACAGGAGCAGGGGTAGTCTTTGCCCATAGGGTGGCAGCTCCCGGGGGGTTTCTGTGATCCAACCCATCACATAAGCATGCTGAGGCTTTTAATGAAATGATCAGATTCAAATTTTAACAATGTGAAATTGGCTTTTGAGGTTGTCCAAGTGCTCCAGTTTCAGTGGATGCTCCATGTTAGGTGCGCTTCCACCTGATGCTGACAATGGAACTGAAATGTATGCTGTCTGATTTCATGTGCATTGGGTCTCCAGCCAGCCATGTTGCTATAGTTCATTTTCCGTTGGAGTCTTTTTCTTTGGTGGAAAAGTAATTCGCAGTCTTATCATTATGGGTATAACCAACCATAAATTAAGGATATTGTATCTGTAGTCAGACAGTCTTGGAGGGCAGGGGGTACTTAATTTGATCCATTTCACCCCACTCTTTTCTGTGTCCATATTAGGACTAAGTATCTTCTGAAAGCTTTTGAACTAAAAGTTGTAATCATGAGCCATAGAAATTCTCTGACCATAGTGAAATATATGGCTTTTTGTCCGTGCTAGCTGGAGGGTTTCTTTTCTTTTTCTTCAAAGTCTAACTATTTTTAATACAGTGGATCGCTGGATCAAGTTTCTGGGTGAGTGCTTGTAACTTCTTTCTATGTGCAGAAACTTGTAAGTACAGTTTGTTTGTCCTTAAGCACAGTGTTTTTAAAACCCAGTGTGTGATTTTGCTCTTTTTCAGGGAGGCCATAAGTTCTGTTTTCTGGATCATCACAGTTTTTTATCGCTTCTTTTCTCTACAGATCAGGAATATGATGGCTTTGACCTGAACTATACACTTGTCATCCTCCCCTGCATATTGGTCTACCCTCTCCTATTCAGGGTTTAAATGACATGACCAACTCTTTAAGACAAGAGATGATGTTTTTAG
This sequence comes from Chelonoidis abingdonii, assembly GCF_003597395.2. Lineage (NCBI taxonomy): Eukaryota > Metazoa > Chordata > Testudines > Testudinidae > Chelonoidis > Chelonoidis abingdonii. The sequence continues at coordinate 124,185,772 of NC_133770.1, forward strand.
GAGATGTGACTGTATCTTTAAGATAAAAACGTTGGCCTTGTCTACACTGCCACTTTACAGTGCTGAAACTTTCTTGCTCAGGAGTGTGAAAAAACACCCCCCTGTGCGATGCAAGTTTCAGCTCTGTAAAGAGGCAGTGTAGATAGTGCTACAGTGCTGGGAGCCATGCTCCCAGTGCTGGAAGCTGCTCCCCTCGGGGGGATGGGTTTTTTTACGCTTTAAGGTTGGGAGTGAAGACAGACCCACTGTGGTTTTGATCACTTTCCGCTCCCTTGTTGTTTTTTGCTTGAAGAAAAACATTATCTAATGCAGGAGCTTTTTCATTTGAAGCAGTGCTGCTTGCTCAGCCAGAGACACTACGTGCATTTTTGCAAAGTGAAGAGGCAGCTGCCAAGTTGTTCTTGCTGTTTCTTGCTTTCATTCATTTTCAGAGCTGCTGGAGAGACTGCTGTCAGCTCTGCCTGACTGCTGCTGCTGCTGGATGACATATTATTTGATGAGCTGCAGAATCTGTTTTGGAGGCAAACGAAAGGATTTCTCAGGCTGAAGGAGCAGTTTTCACCTCTGTGGCAGGAAGAGCTTTTCTCCTGTGCAGTCATGTTATAAGTAACAGGAACAGCAGGTCTCACAAGACAGGTAATAGATAGGAGAGGGCCCCTTTCCTTTTACAGAAGCTGTGCTGGGTCCCCCTAGCATTCATGTTCATTTAACCATCTTAAACTAAACTAAGCCATGTCTGTGCTAGCGAGCGGACAGTGGCACAGCTGTACCGATGCAGCTGTGCTGCTGTATGATAGCTCATGTAGTCATTCTGTGCCGATGGGCGAGACCTTTCCCGGCGACATAGTAAAATCACCACAATAAGTGGCAGTAGCTATGTTGGCAGGAGAGCCTCTCACACCAACATAACACTGTGCACACTATCACCCCTGAGCAACATACATTTTGCTGGCATAAGTGGTAGTGTAAACATGGTCTAAATAGTATGTCAACTAATTTACCTGGCACGGAGGAAAGACTCACTCCCCTTCTTAGAACAGAGGTTCCTGTCTCCAGTGTGTATTGTGATGCCTTTGCTACTATTTAAGAAATTGAAGTTCAGATACCAGAGGCCACTTATTATAAGGGACTAACGGGTCTAGCTCCCAACAGAAGGCCCCTGCCCACTGTAAATACTGTGGAGCGAGGCTAAAGGACTGCAGGGTGCGGTATCAACTGCTGTCACTGGGGGTTTCCTAGCCCTCCAGCACATACACTGAGGGTCTTCTGAGAGAGGAGGCGCTGCCTGGGACATACATGCTTCTGCAGGATTAATTCAGCTGAGCAGCCGTCAGACACATGCACATTTCAGGCTTGTTGCACCCACAGACTTTCCTTTCTATTTCTCTAGCTCCAAAAGCAGTTAGTAGAGATTTTTGGCCTGAGGGTTAAGGGAGGCTGCTGAGCTTGGTGGGGGTAGGAGGAGCACGTTTTCTGAGCCCGGGATGGGCTTTCTGAACACTCTCGTTCGCTCTGTGGGAAGGGGAGGCTGATATTGGCTTTATATGGGAAAGGGTCTTGAGCTCCAGGGTGGCTCTGAGCTGTGGGCACAGGCTAAGTAGGAAGAGGCAGGGCTCTCAGCCTGGGGCTCAGAGAGAGAGAGAGAGAGAGAGAGAGTGTGTGTGTGTGGGAGGTAGGGAGGGAGGGAGGGAGGGGGATAACGGTTTATGAGCAAGTTGGATTGATGGGTGCTCCGAGGCCTTGGGGAGGTTGAGGGAGGGGGTTGGATTTGTACAGGAGAGAATGGGGTTAAATGGTGAATGAGGCTATAGGTGACCTGGCGATGAATATGTTGCAGGTTGGGCGCGGGGGGTGAACAGGGAAGGGCTAACAGGGATAATCAGTTTGCTCCTGGCCTGGCCTTCACTATATAGTGTCCCTGTCTTTCAGTCAGAAAAGGGGTGGAAGAAGGCAGTTCTTGTTCCTCCTGCTTCCTCACCAACCCGCCTTAGTCCCAACAGTATGGTTCCAAGGAGCACCTTGCCTAGCTTCCCAGTTTGAAAACATAATTTGCCAGGGTGCAGCAGCATGCTACGTGCAGCACCCTTGAACGGATATTTTGGGCACCAGCACGCTAGACACAAGGAACGCAGTGTCACATTCTGGCAGCCACCCATGTGAGACCTGGGCCTGAAGCTCTTGGTGATGTGCTGAATCATTGCATGCCTAGCCCTTTCGCATCTGAGGCCTGGTCATCACTACGCATTTTAAACCGAATTTAGCAGCGTTAAACTGATTTAACCTTGCACCCATCCAACAACGAGGCCCTTTATATCGATATAAGGGCTCTTTAAACCGATTTCTGTACTCCTCCCCACAAGAGGAGTAGCACTGAAATCGGTATTGTCATGTCGGATTAGGGTTAGTGTGGCCACAATCGATGGTATTGGCCTCCGGGTGGTATCTCACAGTGCACCACTGTTGACTGCTCTGGAAAGCAATCTGAACTCGGATGCACTGGCTAGGTAGACAGAAAAGCCCAGCAAACTTTTGAACTTCATTTCCTGTTTGCCCAGTGTGGAGCTCTGAATCAAGCATGGGTGCGATGCATCCCAAATCCAAAACGAGCGCCACCATGGACCATATGGGAGCTACTGGATTGGTGCTGTATGGGAGACAAATCTGTTCTATCCAGCTCCATCACCGAAGACGAAATGAACAAAGCATTTGGAAAAATTTCCAGGCTATGATAGACAGAGGCCACGGCACAGTGCTGTGTGACAAGCTTAACGGAAAGCCAAAGAATCAAATGGACGCTCATGGAGGGAGGAAGAGGGTACTGAGGACTCCAGCTATCTCACAGTCCCTGCAGTCTCCGAAAAGCATTTTGCATTCTGGTTGAGTTCCTAATGCCTGAAGGGTCAAAAACATTTTCCGGGTGTTTCAGGGTATATGTCATCCATTTACACCCTTCCCCCCCAAAAAAAAAGAAAAGAGAAAAAACGTGTTCTCCGCCTTTTTTCAATGTCAACCTATGTCTACTGCATGCTGCTGATAGACGGGGGTGCTGCAGCGCTGAACACCAGCGTCCCTTCCCGGTGATAGCAGTCATATTGTACAGCTGCCATCGTCATCATTAGCCCGTGAGTGCTCCTGGCTGGCCTTGGTGAGGTTGGCTGGGGGGCGCCTGGGTAAAAATGGGAATGACTCCTGGTCACTCCGGCAGATGAGTCAGAACTGCTGGCACCCATCCTCATCATAGCAACTGGAGGCTGAGCTCTATCAGCCCCCCGCCATGTCTAAAGAAAAGATTCTGCAATGTCTGGACTATCATAACAGCTGGAGGCTGCCTCCTCTCATTTTATCTCACTAAAAGTCAGTGTTTCTTATTCCTGCATTCCAAATGGGGGGACACTTCCACGGTAGCCCAGGAGGGTTGGGGGAGGAGGAGCAACGGGTGGGGTTGTTTGCAGGGGCACCCCTAGAATGGATGCAGCTCATCGTTTCTGCGGATCTCTGGGGCTCTGACACGAAGCGGCTGTGCTCTCTGGTTCTCTAGTACATTTGCCCATATTCTAGGCAGGACTGACGCTATTTTAGGCAAAACATAAAAAAGAGAATGACCCGGGGAATCATGCCCATTTTTTGTCCATGCGCCCCAGCCAACCTCAGCGAGGCCAGCCAGGAGCATCCATGACAGCAGCAGACGGTATGAAGCGATTGATAACCGTCATCTCATCGCCAATTTACAATGGCATGGCAGATGGTACAATAGGGATGGTAACCGTCTGCTACCTTGCTAAGGCAAATGAATGCTGCTGTGTAGCACTGCAGTATCGTGTCTGTCAGCAGCATCCGGTACACATACGGTGACAGTGAAAAAAGGCAAAATGGGCTTCATGGTTGCCATGCTATGGCGTCTGCTAGGGCAATCCAGGGAAAAATGGTGCGAAATGATTGTCTGCCTGTAGCATCTTCCAGGTCACTATCCTGGGTCGCTTGTCCTGCTTGTGCCTTTCTGCTGCTTCCTAGCCCTGCCATTATCACTCTTGGGCTCTGCAGCAGCATGCCCATCCATTTCAAGTTGAACTGATGCAGCCAAATGACATACCCCTCTACCCTCGAGAGCCAAAAAGTCTTTCTGTGTTATAGATGAAACTGCACTATATCAGGGTAGCGGCGGGGTAGCAGCGGCAGGGCTCTGATGGTGATCTAAAGGGCCCAGGGCTCCCTGCAGCAGCCAGAGCTCTGAGCCCTTTAAAGTGCTGCCCGAGCCCCGCTGCTGGAGCCCTGCAGTATTATCTGCCTGAGTTTCTTGTACCAGCGGTGCTTTGGCTGTATTCTACACTGAGTTCCCATTTAACCAGAATGCTTTACCCCTTTCTGTGCACATTCTTTTTTTACCATTTGGTCTATATGACCCAAGTTCAATCAGAATGGTATTTGCCAGGAAACCTATTTTTTGCTGATATCAGTCTCCTATTATCTTGGTTTATAAATCACTCAGTACATTGGCTTGAAGATTCTCCCCATTGCCACACAAACATGCTTTCTTGGTTACCCTCCTCCCCCGACCTTGGCTTACTATGCGCCCTGAAAACACATGGGGCAGCCCAGCCAACAGAAGAACCCAATTTAGAACATGAACTCTATTGCCTGTGCACAAAGGGGCAGAGAGATTTAACACATGCTTTCATGAAACAATTTTAGATTCTGCTTAAAACCAGCTTGATTTCACTGAAGCAGAAATTGCCACAGTTTTATTACCTAGGTAGGTTTGCTTGCCTTCTAGTCTGAATAAATTTAGTTGTAGGAAAAGGTGAAGCTGGGGTGGGGCCTTTGGGGAAGCGGTGAAGCCAAGGTGTGGGGAGGTTCCAGCGCTTCTGCTGTAGTGTCTGTTTTTCAGACATCAGAAATTTGGCAACCCTAGTCACTTTGGAGAGGGAAAGGGCCAAGCTGAGGGATCCTGCTTCCAGGTTCACAGAGGCCAGTTCTCAGGGGGACCCTGCATGCCGACCTGGGACTCACCAGCTCCCCGCACAGTCAGTCCTGCCCTTCCTGTGGCTGACTCCAGACTGCTCCAAAATGGCTTCTCCCCCTTCCAGGGCTCCCAGGGGATGGCATCTCACTTAGTGTTAGTCAGGTTAGCTCTTTTTTCTGGGCTGTCCCTTTTCAATCATTTTGACTCTGTCCCCTTCTTTCTCTCAGACATGGCCCCTTCTGAACAGGTGCCCTGCCAGCCTCCTTGGCGCTAAACAGTGACTCTATTCTCCCCTTCTGGGTTGCCTAACAGACTCTGAGTCTGCCCTTGGTCCCCCTTCCTCCCAGGGACAGTGCTCCCCCTGAGTTTCATGCACACCAAGCCCCAGGAACCCTGATAAGCTCCTTGGAGGGTACAGATGTAAATGTTTAGAATGTCTAAATTGGTCCCTCGCAGTTTCTCGTCTCTTTGGTGGACATTCCAAAGAAAGGTTTGTGAGAGGGATATAGACAAGGGTCTAAACTTCAGGCATAGTCACAACCAGGGCTAAAGCAAGCAGGTCTAGTGTATCTTGGTACATGTGCACTCAGTTAGACTATTAGTGTGCATTTTTACTCTTCTGGATTATTACAAAGATGTAGTGTGTTGTGATTCCCTCCTTCTCCAGAGTTTAGTTTGCTGCTCCTTTAGGGATGGGAGGCGATGGACTCATCAAGCTACACAAAGTTAGATTTTCTATATTTTATTCATAAAAACAGATTTGCAACAATTTTTTAAAAATTGATCTCATGCAGTATAAGGGTATACAAGAAATTTTTCATTTACATTTTCTTCTGGCAGTTCCAGTCTAGTTTAAAGCATTTGTGCACTAACATCATTGGAAAATGCCATTGGGGCACAGTCTCTTCATAAATTTACAGTACTGTTTTGCTGCAGTATAAAAGAACAGAAACATTAAATAGCTATATTCACTTGGTGGGTCTTGTTATGCTGCAGGAAATTAAAAAAAATGTCATGGAAGAAACTACAGTATCATTGAGACAAAGAATGTACTGCATGGTTTAACCTAATAAACGGCACACAGTCAGTATTCACAAAGTTACAGACACACACACATTCACCTCCATCAGGCCAATATTTTTGAGTTTTTCCTGCTATGTTGGATTAATATTTCTACAGCGATGTTTGTGTATACATTATATACAATATTGTCCTTTTCTCTTTTACAAATTAACAGATTCCTTTAAAAATAAACCAGGCTCTGATTAAATTAATAAAGCAAGAGAATACTGTGAACACACATTGAGTGACACCATCAATGCTTAAACAGAGTCATGAATTCTATTTTACCTGTGTTATACTTACATGTTTTTGTTCTAAAAGCTACACGTACCTCCATAATCTCTCTTACTGTTTGTGCCAAGTGAAATATTTTGTGATGCTCCCATTGGAAGATTTATATTTATGGTTATTTTTGGCTACGTGGTGAAGCTTTTTGCTTGTTTGTCAAAGCTGCAATTAAGTCCCTCTGTTAATGAGCCTCCTCCACTGTGCAGATACTGAAAGCTGCTCTTTAGTCATCTCTGGTCTGGGAGTGTTTGTGGAATATTCATTTCAGAATGTGTGAGGTGGGCAGACATTGGTTAAAGACATTAGGGTGACCAGATGTCCCGATTTTATAGGGACAGCCCCAATATTTAGGGCTTTGTCTTATATAGGCGCCTATTACCCCTCACCCTCTGTCCCGATTTTTCACACTTGCTGTCTGGTCACCCTAAAGACACCGAGTGCATCCTGAGGCACCACTGCTATTTTTAGCTGGACAATATTTTTATTTGGTTTGAGAAAATCACTGGTCTTAACAACTGACGAGGCTGTGATACATCACACTGCCAATATACTGGTGAATAGGCTAGGATTAGACCTCACTTATAGCCCATGAGAATGTCTCTAAGATTGATTCAGCTAGACCAGGGGTTCTCACACTCGGGGTTGGCACCCCTCAGGGGGTTGCAAGGTTATTACATGGGGTGTCGTGAGCTGTCAACCTCCACCCCAAACCCCGCTTACCTCCAGCATTTATAATGGTGTTAAATATATTAAAAAGTGTGTTTAATTTATTAGGGGGGTCGCACTCAGAGGCGTGCAATGTGAAAGGGGTTGCTAGTAAAAAAGTTTGAGACCCACTGAGCTAGAACATCTTACAACTATAATACTTTGGAATAACTTTGCTTAGGGGTGTGGAGCTAAGGTATGTGCTCAAATATGAAAAACGATCAGCCCTTATCAACAGAGAGATTAAAATTCATGCTTTTCCCACACCTTTATTTTTCATATTCAAACAAAATATTCTATGGGCAAACTTCGTTTATACCACCTATTACCAGTTACAACTGTCACACATGCAGGTACCAAGCAAAGGTAGTGTATATTATTGTCTATGCACTCTGCAGAAATTGCCTGCAGCCGCAAGGTGCTGTGCCCTGTTCCCCCACCCACCCTGTGTACTAAATTAATATGATTGTAATTATGTGTGGCATAATTCAAACAAACTGTGAAAATCAATCCATCCTGTGACATTAAGACTTTACTACCCATCCATCCTCAGCTTCTTGAGTTAGCAGCCCTAGGACTTTTTCTGCCAGCTTTGTATATTACGGTTGGTTGTGTTTATTTTGAAAGAGAGGCAGAAACTCTGTCAAAATGAAGTCCCTGATGGTCAGCATGGGAACCTGGCAATCACCACAGCTAATCCCTGGAGAACTGTTAAGAGCTCTGACTCAGAACTGCAACTCTGTAGCAGGTAATGCCTCAGGGCTGTTGCTACAACCTCTGTTTCTGCCCTATGTATAGTTTTTAGTTACAAGGGGACCCTGCTATTAGCAACACAGAGTCTAAATCACACTTCAGGAATCATTTCTCAAAATCCCCCCTTCCCACTGAAAATCCTCTCTGAAATGAAAACAGGCAAGACTAACCAGTGCAGAATGCTTCCAACAATTTAACACAACTTTTGTAAAATGAAGTGTATCTATTTTCAGTAAATGTTATAGCTCTACCATTTTATTTTTCTTACACGGACAGCATATAGTTCCATGTTTTCAGCAGCCATGTAACAGTGACAGTTGAGTGGTTTTTTTTTTTTTAATTGTCTCATTTTTTGCAAGATTCGTATTTCCCAGCCTCCTTGTTGCTAGTAGAAATTTGGGAAGAAATATTTTCAGTGACTTCTTTGTGAAGAAATAAAAGCTCCATGAATAAGGCTACAGATCAAACTCTAGGTATCTCTTGCTCTCGCCTTTCCACATGAGTTATACTGGTACTCCCAGGATGATGGCCTTAGCACTAGTTCCTCCCTGTGGTAAGAGCAAATAGTATGTTTATAGCAGAGTTCTATGTCTGATGTTCAGTCCAGTCATTGAGTACTTAAAAGCAGTTCAGGAAGCTCTGATCTCCCATTTCTACAGGCCAGAAACCATCACTCGAAAAGATGGTGGCACGTGTCTGTGCCGAGGACTGGCACTGGGGCTTACACATGGACTGGCACAGCTAGCGTCAACTCCTCCTATGGATGGCAAATAGGCATGGTGAAGAATGGGCAGTTGTAAAGACAATCGGCGTTGTATACTATAGAGAGAGGGAAAAAAGAGATGTTAGCAGAAGAGGAAAATTGAATATATCAAATGCTTGATGTCTCTGCAGGTTTCTGTAAGAATGTTTTCTCTGACTTCTGCTATTACAGAGAGGGTTAATACCACAAACATTACATTTGCTGCTGTTGAGATATACCACTGCTGTTACCAACTTCCCTTTTGGGAGTTTTTTTTTGACAGACTAGACAAGACAGGAGAATCTAATGGCTTGTTTCAAGTATCCAACAACTGTCTAAAATTCCCAGCTATTTTGAGATTAAATGTTAGACTACTGATGTTTGGAAAAAACCTTTAGCTTGCAATGAGGATGAACTAGCTAACAGAGCACACTCACAGGCTGATTTACCACCATTCTGAAGGCTGGATAACTAGACAGAACAGAAACTGAATGAATGAGTTCCAATCTATGTGTATTTTTAGTTCAAAAAGATTAGAATTAAAGAAGTCAGTTTTTCAAATCCATCAAAAGCAAATAAGTGCATACAGAGGTGTGGAAAAAACCCATGGGTTACTTTGCATCTTTCTGTAGAGTTTGCCTACCTTTGCAGTTTGGGTCCAATCCAGGGACATGCTGAGCACCCCTCAAAGCCCAGTAAAGTCAATGGAAGCTGTGGTGGCTCAGCCCTCATGAAAAAATCAAGCTTAACTTTAGGCACTCAATTTTCCTAGTGGGCTGGTTTTCACATCACAAGATCCCACCATCATAAATGGTAGTCTTAAGAGAGATGCTGAAGAGTGAAGACATGGAGTCTGAACTAATCTCTCCTCCTTGAAGGAGAAAGTCCTTCCAGAACAGAATCGAGCCATACTAGCAGACTGCTTTGTGGAAACCTCTATTATCTCTGTGTATGGGTTGCAGATATAATAGGCAAGGGGAGGTGTTGCCTCCCCAGCACAGCCGTCCCTGCTGCCCGACACATGGGCTGTGATGCCCCCCTCCCACCTCTTCCCCTCCCTGCTCTGACCCTTCCCCAAGGCTCTCATGGCTTGCTGCTGCTGCCTGGGTGAATCTTCCTGCTCTCCTCCAGCCCACCTCCTTCTGCCTTCTGAAGTCCCTGCAGTTGCCAGCAGCATCTGTCCTCACCCCCTGCTCTCGCGGGGTGCGGTGTGTGTGTATGTGTGTGTGTAAGAATGGAAGTGGGGAGTCAGTGGCAGTCGGGGGAGTGAGGAGGCGAGGGGAGGGGATCCCTGAGTAACTTTACACAAGTGAAAAAGCCTTCCAGAGACCTAGTAGCAGATCACTGAAACTGTTACAGAGCCATTAAAGTGGTAATGAAGCCATGTTTATTGGGGTGAACTTCCAGCAAGCATGATTCCAGTTTCCTTCCTTAGTGTCCCCCTTCCCAGCTCTCACACCACAGAGCCTGGCCTGTGTCCCTGTTCCTGTTCCCATTCCCTGTTCCCATTTTCCCCTTTAGCAAGATATGATTTTAATTCCCCCATCCCCAGTCCCTGTTCCCATTGCCAGGGCCCAGGAAGCCTTTGGCCACATTCAGCTGGCTTTTATAGTGTAGGAAAATGTGTTATTGGGATTAAAAACAGTTTCCAGTTGAGGACCTTTCAGTTATTCTCTGTACCCAGAAGCAGTAACTGCTAACCTGGCTCAAGGAGGAGCTGACATAGCCAGTCAGTTTATTTCCTGATCTAGTCATTTTATTCAAACCCAATTTAAGTAAACAAGTCCAGCGGGGAACTCTGTGTAAGAAAGGTGATTAAACTACTGCCTTAATCAGGGCCGGCTCCAGGCATCAGCACAGCAAGCAGGTGCTTGGGGCAGCCAATGGAGAGGGGCGGCCATGTCCGGGTCTTCAGTGGCAATTCGGCAGCGGGTCCCTCACTCCCTCTCAGAGCGAAGGACCTGCCACCGAATTGCCACTGAAGAATGAAGCGGAGGCAGTAGAGGTTTTTTTTTATTGCTGCTTGGGGCGGCAAAAATGCTGGAGCCAGCCCTGGCCTTAATGCAGGCTGTCAATGACAAACACTTTTTCAAAAGGAGAGATTAGGTTTCAGTTTGGCACAGGTAACCTGGCTTTTCATCTCTCTCTATATAGCATACACTGAACTTCCTGCCGCGCAGTGGAGAATCTGTTTGGTAACTGAGCTATACCTGTTGCCTGTTCAGTTCCCTTGGGGAATGTTATTAGTGCCCTAAGGTGAAATGGGGAGAGGGTGTCACAGGGGCAGCAGCAGGATGAGGAGTCTCATGGTGGGTGGGGAAAGGGTCTGCAGGGGGAGGTGAGGAGGTGAGCGGAGAGGGAGGTCTCGGGGTGAGGAGGTGAGTGGCGAGTCAGTGAGGGGTGGGGGCAGAGCTGTGGACAGAAGAGACAGGACAAAGAGCTCGTTTCTCCCAGGTGAAGTTTCAGTCACCGCCGATGTCTCTGCCTGTGCTCTTTCTGCACTGTGGATAAACTGAGGTCTTCAGTTTCCAGGGCTGTCAATTTAGCACCTTTCACAAGAACCAGAATTTACTTAGGGCTTGTCTACATGGGAGATTTTCCCTCTTATACTAGTATAATTTTTCTGGTATTGCTAAACTGCTATAGTGAGTTATACTGGTATAAGTCCCATTTGGACATTCTTGGTCCAGACTAAGAGTGCTTTTTTTTGTTTTAGCTTAAACTGATTGCAAAGCAACATAAGCTAAACTGGAAAAAAGCACAGTTATACGAGAATATGAGTGTCTACATGGGAGATTATACCAGTACAACTATAGCACTTCTCATTCACACCTTATAGCCTTCCCAAATGGACAAGTCGTTTGAAAAAAAAATATGCTTGAATGCTTGCTTGTTGATGATCTTTCTTATTCGAATAGATCTGCATTTGTTGTTTGTACATTATGCTGTCAAATGGAGATAGATTACTAGTCACCCATTGCTCTGCTCATGAACCAGAAATTAGTTACTATGGAGAACTTAAAATTGTTGGCTTTGTTCAGATTCTGCATCACTGTGCTGCAGTATATCAGATAAACATAGGGGGTGTAAGTGATTGCAAACTGCAACACCCTGGACAGATAGACTCGACGTTACATTTCAGGGCTCTGCAGATTTCTTTTCAATGTTTTAAATGTTTGGTGAAATACAAATGTACACTGTTTATCATGCTACTGATGGCATTACATCTAGTGGATTAAAGCAAATCTGCTTATTGTTACTCTGCTACTCCATCACACTATTTTGGTGGCATCAATTGAATCATGCCCGTTCCCAAGGAGTGCAAAGGTGGCATGTTTGCTGATTCCATGTGCTGAATCCTTATTAGTTTGATGTTGCACTTTTTAATTGTGTTTATGGTACAGGGTCAAACAGAGAATTGCCAAAGCTTATTTTCCCACCAGTGAAACTGCTTACTTTGACTATTACAAACTCTTCTTTAAAGAGCTATTTGAAGCTATTCCAGGAGAATTCAGTTGCATAATAGACTGAATGGGATTTTTCACCCATTTAAATGTCAGCCATGCCACAAACAAAGCATGTTTGACTACATCAGTGCTGGCTGCAATGGGTGGCAATTTTGCTCTAACTGTACTTAAAATTTACTTTTACTTGAAAACTTTGTTTCCAGCGGGGTAGCCTCTGGTAAGATGATTGGATTAAACATAACAGTTTATACAAAAACTCTGTCTTAAAAAAAATATCTTGCTCATAGTTTGCAAGGGCAAAATGTCTAAAGAGAAGGTGAAAGTTCAACTTCTAGAGTTAGTTACTCTGTATGGAATTGTATTCAACCTGCATTGCTTTTCCCTACCTACATCTTGTGGCCATAGCCTTCCATGATGACTGCTCATGAGGTGTCTCAAGATGGCTACATAAAAATTGAGATTCCAAAATTAGTGGACATTTTGAAAATGTAGGGCTAACCAGGTATTGGTGTAGGAGAGTTTAGTATTTTATTATCTATAGATTATATTGCAAATCCCTGTCATTGCTAAAGCTAGCCAAGATGAATGATAATGTAAGCTGTTTCAGGAGTACAATTCAAACTGAAGTCAATTGGAGTTTGGCAAACAGAGCAGCTACAAGTCAGGGCATTGGATGGGGCAGGAGCGGTAGAACCGCCCTAAAAGTGTGGGGGGGGGCGGCCACAGGTGCCTGAACCGTGGCCCTGCCCCCTGTGCCACGCCATTCCCCGAGGCCCTCCCCCGCACTGTCCTTTCCCCCCCGAACTCCTGCTCCCACACCACCGCTTGCCCCCAAGACCCGCCCCCCCAATCACTCCTCTCTGCCCCCACCCCCTGTTGCTTGCCCTTACGGACATAGCTCTGGTCCCCCCAGCCTCCCTGTTCTGGTGCCCCTGGTATGGAGAATAGAACATAGATGGTTTTTCACTTCTGTATGGAAATATATTCTTTAAATTTATCAGGAACAAGTGAAATTCTAGTAATAGTGTAGGTCCAATACTAGATAAGGATGGTAAAACTGTCAATCATGATATGGGGAAGGAAGAAGCATCTATATAAAAATATTCCAGGATTGTCATTCTGTGTGTCATGCAGAACCCTAGAATGTCTGAGTCAGTGTGAGGCAATGGAAACAGCTACAAGCATGGCTGAGAACTCTGTGCTCATACTGTCACCAGGTTGAATCATCACTGAGTTTCACAGTCTGTTCCCATCCAATGTTTAATTTCTCAGCTATTTTGACTTTAAGAATTATAATACAGAGTAGATTTCAGTAACACATGCAACTGTGACATGCCAAGAGTCCATCGAAACCATTGTGATATCAAAGGTAACTCAGCCAATCATCTCCCTTACTCTACAGCTAATTTGCATGCAGCAGTCTCATGAGTTGTGTAAAGGAGACTGCACAGATGGGGGATTAGTTGGCCCAGCTGCCCCACCTGTGTGCAGTTGCCACAGTTCTTCAAAGCCATGCACAAAACAACACAACCCCTCCCCCCCAATAATCCCAAACACACACAACCCTTTATGGCAGCACACATCGCTCATTTACCATCACAACACACAACCCCCACACACAATAACCCCAAATGCACATAGCTTCTCACAGTATCACACAACCCTCATCCTCAACTGCACAAATCAACACAAATCTCCCAGCACAAACCTTCCCTCACTTCAACACAAATCAACACAACCAGCACACACACTAATAACTCCAAACATCACGCTGAAGACTAGAATATTTAAGTCAATGTGAAGTGGTGGAGAGAGCTACAAGCATGGTTTGGAGCTCTTTTTCTTTGGAATATCACCAGGTTCAAACATCACTAAGACTCACAGTTTGTTAGCAACAAATTATTAAGTTCTTAGTCATCTGTGGCTTCTCCCATCCCCCATGACTTTGTCAATTAAATTGGTGTGACAGCACTGCTTTCAGCAACTACTTCAATAAATATTTCTGTTCTATATTTGAAAGGATGAGATATTCACATCTTACAATGATGATGAAATACTCTTCCATCAGTAACTAGAGTGAGTGGGTGTTAACAACTGTTATCCAGTCCAGCAGATTTTAAAATGTTTAACTTGCACCCAAGATTATTAAAAGAACTGGCTGAGGCACTCTCTGAACCATGAATGTTGGTTCTTGAGACATTGGGGAAGTTCCAGAGGACTGGGGGGAAAAAACAAATGCTGTGCTAATATTTAAAAAGGGAATTAAAATGGGATGTTAAATTAAAATGGGATGGACTCAGGTAACTATAGGCTTGTTAGCCTGATATGTCCTTCAGTGGGACTTGTGGGGACAAACAACCTAAGTAGCTTTAAGATGGAACTTGATACATCTATGAACAGGATTATATGACATGGTTGCCTATGACTGCAGGGGACTGGAGTCTGACCTATGCCCTTCCAGTCCTATGTAAATGAACAACTAGTTAGAATGATAAATGATCTAAAGCTGTGTTTATAGAGATCAGCTTCCCTCTAGAAATACTGACGTAACTCCTAGTAACTCAAGAAAAATATAATTTTAATGTTCCAATTTAAAGTGACCTAATCTAAACAGCACATATGAGTTTTAAGTGGAAGAACTTTCTGTGGTGATCAGTTTCATACATGCCTACAACTTGTATTCGATTCATGCCTTCAGTTAGTATTCAGCTTTATGATGAAGGGTCAGATTTTTAATTATTCAAATATATTGGTAATGCTGAGAGGTAATTTAAATGAAAACTCCTCTTTTTACATTGCAAAGCTTGAGAACTTGAAGAGCTGTAAGTGTTGCATGCTAACAATAAAAGGAAGTAAATTGATTTTTGGTTATTACAGAAAGAATGAGTTGACATTTTCCAAAGTAACTGGTCACACTGTCTCCTAGGTTTGCATGAAGAGGAAATATTTAATGACTTTAATTCTAGCTCTCTGGAGTTAATGATGTTAGATATACATTCCTGAGGTCTATTTGCTGAACTTTACTGAGTGCTGCTAAAGCTGTGAATTGTTAAACTGCTTCACCAACAAGTGGTTCAGATCAACCCTAACTACTTCAACCTTCAATTCACTTTTTACCAAATTATTGAGTGTTAGTAACCTTAATGACACATACTCCACAACTCAAGCTGGAAAAGTGAGCATGGACACATTCAAAGTGCAATTCTACTTATGGAGAGCACAAAGGTTAGGTAAGAAATGGTCTCTTCTTAAAAGGTAAATAAAAAATTGTAGATCCCTAATGCCAGAGACTAAAAAGTGTTCTGGTTCTCCTATAGGTACACATTCAGTGGTATGAAACCTAAATAGCAAAACCTGCTTTACAAGTACAAAAAATAACAGCATCTCCCTAAAATAGGTGCAATATAGTGATACAGAATCACTAACACAAACATTTATTTTAAAATGAAAAGAAAAGACCCTTCAGACAGCACCGTGTGCGAGTCTGGAAAAGGAAAACAGAGAGTAATTTTAGACCAGTTCCTTGCCTCCATTTTAGCTGCTGTAGTGCCCCAAAGCTTCTGGAAACCAGTGAATTTGCACAGGGGAATTCTCATGTGGCAAAGAGCTGAAGGCTCTGTGCCACCCTATCTGTGCATTCCCCAGCATGTGAAAAAGGGATGTGGCTGCTCAGTGTGCGTTACACATAGTCCTCTGTGTCTGATCTGCAGAGGATGTGTGTCTGCTGCAGCTCATCTTCAGAGCCTGCTCTGTAACTTAAGCTCTAGAGAGACTCCTTTTCACCTCTGGAGGTCTGTAGTATCAGCTATGATGTTGGCTAACACACAAGTGTAGCATGTGCCTTCACCACTTGACATGAATGATTTGTAGAGTGACAGCAGCTGCAAGCAAAGGGTGGAGCTTGTTATATCTGTGCAAAGTGTGTGTAGAATGCTACCATTTTGATTTCGGAGCACTTTATTAAGAGCTTTGCATAGGTATAAATGACTGTATAAAATGCAAGGAAATGAAGATTCAAGACCATTACCTTTGTGGAACCTCATTTTCCCCTCACCTATCATTAGCCTGAAGGAAGGATGATGTATCCAACAAAATAGTGATTTCTTTTGTGCTTAATATGCATTAGGAGTTCTAGAGTATTTGTGTTTGGATATCTTTTCATGATACAACCCTATCTTTAATATAATAGTACTATGTTAATCGGCTGTGTATTAATCTATGCACACTACAGCATGTCTTGTAAATGGGCTTGAAATGGAAAAGCCACCCAGTTCCCATACATTAAGGGAAACTGCTCAATATCACCAAACTGCATGCATCCTCTTTTAATGTGGGCCTTACTTTTGTGAATTGACCAAATATTTTCTTGGTATATTTTTCCAATAACAAAATGCACTGGGAATTCAGGTCCCTGTGGATTTTCCTGCATCAGGGCACTACAAGTATAGTAAAATTCACGTTTCTGTGCATTCAGTCATTGCTGGCACCATATAGCGTAAGTTACATAAAGTATGTCTAGATCCACAAATCTCTCCAATAGCTTTATACACCAATGCACGTGCACTGTTGACAACAGAAACTAGATATTCTGCATCAAATCCCGTAGTGAGCCAGACAAATGCCGGGCATAACTGTGAGGCACAATGGTGTCTTGCTGCTACCTTTCTGTCCCCCTTAGCTCCCAATCTTGGGGGCTACTGGAGGCTGAACTGGGCTGCTCTAACTTGTGCTGGTAGATAGAGGCTCCCAAGGAACTAATCTGCTGGCCAGGACCACTCCCTACCACATGGAAATCCTCATTTGCTGCCTTAAGGAAATTTTGCATCTCCACTGCAGCACTGCAAAAGGGATTTACAAAAGGGCGAGGATCTGCCCACCTGTCAAAGACCTGTGATCTCCGTAGAAATCTAGACCTAAATTCTACAGTAGAGTCCCCTGGTTTCTGAATGACTCCAGCAAGACAGACTGGAAACTCTGCAGCAGCTTCAGGTAAATATTTTTTTTTTTAAAAGGAGGCTGTTTAATTGCATGTTAAAACAAATATTATGATCAGATCAAAATCTGTTGTTTTACATTGATACTAGATTCAATTTATTTTATATTAAACATATTTTACTCTGCCCTTACAATTTTCAATATGATCCAGTTTTCTGTATAAGGAACATGCAGCCTTAAGGGAGCCAGTGTGGTCCAGTGTGCAGGATACAGCAATGAGACCTCGGTTCTATCCCTGACTGTGCCATAGGGCTGCTGGGTGACCTTGGGCAAGTCACTTAATCTCTCTCTGCCTCTACCAGGCAGGTGGAGCTTGTCAGCTGTAGTAGGCAGTGCATCTAGGAGAAGGAAAACTCTGATTCCAAACCAAGAACATCAGGCCTGACAAGCCAGTTTGTAAAATGTGTGCCAATGCTCTATGAGTCTGCACTGCCAACCTTGGCTACTGGGCCAAGGCAAAGAACCATGCAATCTTAGGGCTCGTCTACATTACCGCTGGATTGACGGGCAGTGATTGAGTTAGTGGGGGTTGATTTATCACATCTATTCTAGACGCGATAAATTGACCAACGAGCGCTCTCTCGTCAACTCCAGTACTCCACTGGAGTGTGAAGTGGAAGCAGAGTCAATGGAGGAGCATCAGCCATTGACTTACCACAGTGAAGACACCGTGGTAAGTGGATCTAAGTATGTCGACTTCAGCTATGTTATTCAGGTGAAACCTGGAGATTTGGGCAGCTAGGCAGAAGATTTTGGGGAATTCTGGCATGACATGAGGCAGGGGCAATGGTTGAGGAATGTAGGACAGCCACATTAGGTGGATATTTCTGCTTAAATGATCAGCAATGAAATAGCTACCAATACTGAAATTTAAGCAGTTGTTATTAGGATTCAGTGTTAACAGCTGTTTGGGATGAATGCAGTAGTTCACATCTTTTATAACTACTAGGTCGCTGACTGCATAACTCATAATAAAGCTGGTAAAAATATTTTCTACAAAATGTTTTTCCATTGAAAAATGTCATTTCATCGAAACTGAAATGTTTAGTGGAAAGGTAGTAGTTGAGGAAAATTTAGTTGGGGGGAAAGAGTGGGTTGTGAGGTTTAGTTAGTGCTTATAAAGTGCCTTGAACATATGGAGTGTTCTGAAAAATCAGGCCCTAGGTGTCCCGAGTTGGGTACAATCACTGAGGCACCCCAAGTTAGTGGAAAGTTCTTCAAATATTGACATCAAATGTGTAACTGATCAAATAATTAAAGAGTATCAAAATCCGTATGCACAATTGGCCTAAATTAAGGTTGCACAGGTAAACTCAAAAACTGTCATTTCCTCATTTTTGTGTGCTCTAAATAATGTTTAACAATAAGTGGCCCATGGTAAAACATGACCAAAACTTAACTCTCCAGTTAAAAAAACATTCTCCATTCCTCTCTGCATTTACCACTAATCTGTGTTCACCAATATGCTACTTACTGTTCTGGAGAGTTGATGTCTTCTATAGGATCTTTGCTTGTTCTGGAGGGCTCTGTTGTGCTCCACTGTGCTTGTGGATTTTGATCAAGGTGATTTTTCAAAACCGCTTTCTCACCATCTGGATAGGTGGAAAATGTTTAAATTGTATTTACTATGATGCAATGAAAATGTATTTTGGAAACAATTTCCTTTTAAAACATTTGATATATTCTTAGAGGCATGACGTGACCCTTCTGTGCACTCCAGTCCAACAACATCTCTAATTTCACTGCAACTCTCGGCCTTTTTCGTCTTTCCCTCACCTCCATTGGTTGGTGCCCACCTCAACTTCACTCTCTCTTCTACACTTGATTCCTTCAGTCCTTTCTGCCTTCGTTATGTCTGGCTCACTAATTCCAACACTGGCTTAATCTTCACATCTTCCGCTTTCATCCCCTGCTTTCAATTACTCTGAGCACCTTTGGAGAAAATTAAGGACTATACTGACTTCCCTCATTCTCTCGTCTTTCAGATCAGCCTCAGTCCTTGACAAATACCATGCTTACTTACTAATGTGCCAGTAACTCATAGAAACTCCATCTCCATTTTCCAGGCCCCTCCTCCAGCACTTGCCATTCTGCAAAAAAATGTTGACCCAATCTGGCAATACCTTTCATTCAGTCTTTTCCCTCCTTTCTATGCTTTTTCCCAAACCATCCAATTAATCACATTTTTTTATTTCCCCCCTTCTATTGTTTTTATGCATCTTCCCATACAGCCCTTGATCAATGACACCTGGAAGAGGGAACACATTCCTCTCACTTTTGTTTACTGTCCTGTTGTCCATCTACATGCAACTGCAGGATGAATGTATTCTCACTCCTGGTCCCAGACTTTCTTTCTTTCAATGTGGTTTCACTACTGTATTGTCGTACACTGAGAGCTCCCTATCTTTACATGCAAAAAGCTGCCCTCGCCTCAGTTGAATCTGTCCTTAAAATATTCTGTGAAGCCCATCAGTGGTAATTCTCCAGTGGAATAAGTATGCAGCATTTCCAGGACTGGATTAGGGCAACCTGGGGCAGTAGTCATATCCTAATAAGTGGAACCCCAGTAGTCCTACTCACCCTGACTGCCTGAGGTCACTTACATAAGAAATTTAAAAATGCATAGAAGACTTATCTGTTTGGTATAATTTGGTATTAAGGGGCCTTCTAAAATATTAATGTGTAGCTGTTATCACATAACACTTAGACTGCACACTGCTCTTAGCAAAGATGGCCACTGACTCTTCACTTGCTTCTTGCAGCGTGCATCTTTCCATCTGCTGGCAGTATAGCAGGCTGGCATCTTTGAGGGCAGACTGGCTTCACTCCCTTTCGAATCTTTATGAGACAGTGGCCATCTTTGCTAAGGGCAGTATACAGGCTAAGTCCCATGGAGAATAAGGGGAGATGACAGTCATTTTGAGACAGTTGTCTTAACTGTGAGTTGTTTGTGACTTCAGTCCCACTGAGAACAACATCATTTTGAAAGAGGACAGTTCTTAATAAATTTCTTTGAAGGAGAAAATTCTATGTGCCAGCCACTATTGAGGGAGAAATTTGGAGTCATGAGGAACAACGGCAAAAAACTACCCTTAATCCTAAAAATTTCTTTAAAAAAAACCAAAACAAACTACTTGTGCCAGATCTACTCAACAAAGAAGACAAAAGGAGAAACTGGGGAGTGATAACTCAGTGGTTTGAGCATTGGACTGCTAAACCCAGGGTTGTGAGTTCAATCTTGAGGGGGCCACTTAGGGATCTGGGGCAAAAATCTGTCTGGGGACTGGTCCTGCTTTGAGTAGGGGGTTGGGTCAGATGACATCCTGAGGTCCTTTCCAACCCTGAAATTTTATGATCAAAAACTGAGACTGAAAGGTTGTAATAGAATATGTATAAATCTATTAAAGGTATTTGTTTCTAATATACTGGAAGCACAATCAGTGTTCTCTAGAGCAGAATAGTTGATGCACTTTGCAACGGTGCTAGTTAAGGCAAAATGGCTGTATGCTGAATACCACAAAGTCACACAGACAGATTATAATGACATGTGATGGACTATGATGATGAGTCTAAAAATGTTATGTCTCTTCCTGAGAAATGAGGGGAGGTTGGATTAGACTTCACATATAGTGTGATATTTTAAAATGTACGTGACAGAATGTCAGTCTGTTTCTCAACAGAGCTCTTAAAGTTAACAGACAATGCCCATTCTCATATTTTAGCTAACTGGCATGCCCATGAAGAGAGACCTATGTGGCTAGATAGTCAAATGGGTCAAATTCTGCTTAGTTATACCAATGTAAATCCAGTGTAACCTCAGAGTCAATGAAGACACTCTTGGGATTAGACTGGTGTAATGGAGCAGAATATGGCCCAGTGTATCTGTTCTCTCTACATTTATAAAGCGTCTGCATTACTAATGTGTTCCAAATCCTTTGTGACCATTCCCTCTTGGAAAGCGATATTTTAGTAGAATTGTATTTTGATGAGGGAACTGAACAAGGAGAGGGTCAATGTTACAGTTACATGTCTAGCTGCTTCTGTCCCCTTTCTGGTCTCTGAGTCACCCCTTCAGGTGCCAGGCCACAAGCTTTTACCGCTTCTGGGGAGGAATTCCAAAATTCTCCCACTATCAGATGGGATAGTACCCTGTGGTTCTTTCCTTTGGGAGTCTGTGAACAATAATGTATACATTGTTCAGACAGTCTTCTTAAAAACAAAGTATTCTTTATTTTAAACAACAGAAACAAAGAATTTTAGAGAAAAAGCATTAAAAACAAACAGTCTACCTGCATGTCTGTCTTAGCACCCCCTGAGGGTAGCGAGGGCAGGCCCAACTCCTTCAGATGCCTGCAGTATAGTGTGTCTTAGTCTGGTTTCCCTGAACAGCTGAATACGAGGCTAAATCTTCAAACTAATAGTCCTGACATTGTCCCTTTTTACAATCCTCAAGGGTTTGCAAGGAGGTGGTTTATCCTGAACCATTCTTCTCTTTCCTGCCTGTTTTTTCAGACACACAATCTCCTCTCGTGTTAAGCCAATACAGTCACACAGAGAACATCTCACCCAAGTCAACAGACAGTATTAATAAATCATTACAGAGCAGCTCCAAATACATCAAGGTAGTTGTTTGCTACATATGAAAAGTGTGATTGTTGCAAGCATACAGGCAATATGGAAAAAGGCATGAAGGTGAAAATGGGAGAAGAACACAAATGGTGCAGTTAGGGAGGAGGCTAGGATGGCGTGAAGGAAATGAGCTGATGAGTAGCAATACACCAGAGAAAAGACAACACTAGAGAAAAACAGCAACAGAGCTGCAGAAAGCTTTCCATGGGTTTTATGTATTGTTTCTTTTGCAGTAGCACCTAGCACATGGAAACCTCAATCAGAGGCCATTTTGTGTTAGGTTCTGTAATGCCTGTGAAAATATCCCCGAAGAGCTTACAATCAAGATTAATAATGAGACAAAACAGATGGTGAAACAAGGCAGTGGGTTGGGTGTCAGGGAAGGAAGACGGAGTAACAGTATTAGGTGTGTTTTTGTGCAAACTAGCTATTCTCCACGTGTTATTCTGTAGTCATCACAGAACAAGCGAGTCTTAAGGAGTAATTTGAAGGGAAAAAAGGATTCACATAGGATAGGATGCCAAAGTGAGCAGTGTATGGGAGTGCTATGGTCCAAAGGGGTAGGAGCAAAGATTTTCAGTATATTGGATGGACTAGTAATGAACTTGGTGAGAAGGAAGGAGAAGGCTAGAGTAGAAGAGTTACTTTAGCTAAGGCAAGGAATGACCATACAACAGGGACAAGGATTTTAGTTGTAGGAATGGAGAGGGAAGGACGAAATTTAGAGAAGTTATAAAGAACGAAATGAAGGGATTTGATTGCCTGGATGTGAGGAGAGAAGAACAGAAAGGAGTCGAATCTGACACCAGTTAACATAAGAAGTTTAACATTTTGGACAGTGGTGAGGGTGGGGTGGGGAGTGAAGAGAGCTGAAGTGTGCTGCATTTGCTGCGGCAGCTACTGTCATGTAGGTTCAGATTTTATTTTCTATACATCACATTTTTATGTGTATTGTTCTTGGCATTTGCGTAAAAGCCTTGTGGTGTCTATAAGCAGAGGCATTAGACAGGAATGCTTTTTTCTTTCAGAGATTAAAACAATGTTTGATGTAGAGCTGATTAAGGTGACAGTGTAACACACTGACTTTATGATACAGACCAATTAAATTAACAAACAAAGTTACATTTGGCAAATCTTAGAAATTAGGGACTGAACAGACCTGTGGTCTATCTAATCCACTCCTTTTTTAGAGCATCATTGTTACCCATACTACATTTTTTAGCCAATTGTCCAGTCTGGTTTTAAATGTCTCAGATGAGGTCCCACCATTTCTTGTGGGAAACTCTTCCACAATTGAACAGAGCTCAGTGCCAGGAAGATTTTTACTAGTGCTCATGGCTGGATGGTGCTCAAAATAAGTGTTGGAGCTGGGGAGAGCAATTACATACCCACTCTCCTTCCCCTCAACCAGCCCCCCACCCCCGACAAATTTTTTTATCTCCCAGATTAGAAGAAAGAACAACTGAAATATTTGGGGGCTCTTCCTCTTCCACCAATACATAAATCCGTCCCCTCCCTCAAAAGCTTCTCTGCTGTAACGCCCACTGCTGTTTCCCTGTTCCTCCTGAATATGAGCAAGCACCTGCTCCATTCACCAAGTTACAGGCTCCCCCGTTCACCCTTTTAATTGATTTACAGGCCCCCATGCTCCCCCTTTCCTCCTCAGTTGCAGGCTGCCCCTAGAAGCCATTGATTTGCCAAGTGCCTCTCTCCTTCTGCCCCAGTTTTCCCCACTGGGTCCCTGGGGTTGCTCCTGATGTGGGGTGGAGCTCTACACTCTGACTCTGGGACTACCTTGATTCTGCCTCAAAAACCAGCCTATGAACTTATGGAGCGCTCAGGAGGAGCACTCTTAGGAGTTGGAGACTCACCAGCTCCTTCTTTCCTGGATTGCCCTCTCTGATACTGCACGGAAGATGCTACAATCTGCCAGCCCCTACTCCCAGCCCACCTGCCCCTTGCTCTTTCCAGGGTGTTTTAGGAGAGAAGGGAGAAAAAGTCATCAGCCTAAAAGGGGGTTAGTTTGTTTAAAAGGAGAGGAGATTTCATAGGTAGGGTTTAGCCCCATTAGTCCTTCAATACCTGAGTTACCCTCAAATTTACACATCCTTCTTGTGTCTCATTATTTGATACCCTCTCCTATCTTGCTACTCAATTCCTTTCCCTTCTTGACAGAACATGTAAGCGTACTCAGAGTATTGCCATGCCAAAGTGTTCATGAATCAGGCCCCCCAAACTCATAATTGGCTTAAAATGACTTTTAAAATAATAAACATGGGCTTATTTTTATTTGACCTCTCATGTTTTCAAGCTTTACTCCACAGCCAGGAGGGCTAGGAACTTTCATTTTTTTAAAATGAAAACTACAATTCTCCCAGATCACATGCCTCCAGAAGCTGAGCCTTGAAGAAAAACACCAAATGTCCCAAGGCTCACAATAAAATTATGAGAATTGGCAACACTGTATATAGACAAAGCAATGGCAGAAACTTAAAACATACAACATTTTGAGAGCAAAGGGAAAGGAATTGGTTCAGATAACAAGGCTGCAATTTAAATTTCTTGCGCACATAGACACGGCACAGACAATAATATCAACAGTATTAACCAATGGCTTTATTTTATATATATATATATATATATATATATATATAATTTCATCATATGGTTCACATCATAATCATGATTTATGTGCAAAAATAGGTGAAAAGGAAATAAAGTAATTGCACTGGCAAACTTTCAAGCTTCCAGTTACCTCTGAAGCTCAATATTGGCTTGAACATCTCTTTCTTATTGTCTTCTCTTTCTTTGTTCATTAAGTACACTACTTAAAATTGCCTTCTTCCCTCTTCAAGGTGCTGTTTGTTACTACAGGATGTGAAACCTCATACTGAATGGGTTGCACTAAAATGTTCTAACTCACTTTAAAACTGCATTTCCATTATCTGAAGGCAGTTTCTAAAGCACTCCACATTCACATCTCATGCAGGTACTTAGAATCTTGAATAAATAATGCCTCGGCATTTTCTATTCACAGAGCAGTGGCAAGAGAGCCAGGCAGATATCAAGTACTTTACATGAACAGAACTGATTGGAAATGCAAAAGCCAGTGCCCAATTGTCATTGAATGGCAGAAAGCTTTGGCAAAGGACTTTTATTCATCTATGGTAGAGAAGTGAATTCCAGTTACAAAACTCACAAGTGTATAGATCCTCTCACTTGTTATAGTTTCTTAAAGAAACATGAACTATTTCTATGGTGTCATATATGTTTTTGTAAGTTTAAATTTCAGTGTCATT
Organism: Chelonoidis abingdonii; assembly: GCF_003597395.2. Lineage (NCBI taxonomy): Eukaryota > Metazoa > Chordata > Testudines > Testudinidae > Chelonoidis > Chelonoidis abingdonii. The sequence continues at coordinate 124,210,672 of NC_133770.1, forward strand.
TGTACTGTTGTAGTTTTATTAAGGCTCTTTGTTACTCTGCTTAAGTTGCAGCAGCATTTTAATGGTTTGTTACTTGATGAAAATACTTCTGTTTACCCTGTTTCTCCTGGTTTGATCATTACTTTCAATTCTATTGGAAAACATATTTTATACTCCACTCATTAATAAATACAAGTCTAATACTGACTTGAGGAAAACTGGCAGGTTTAAAATTCATACAGTTTTAAGGCCAGATAACCTATCTGTATTGTTAAAGGAACCAGAAATTTTTGAAGCAGATTTTTTTTTTAATCTACTTTAATTTTCCAGATGTATGTTGTTTGTTTCCTTTGGACAGTGAAAACAGACCAATCAATTTCTGTTTTGTCAGCAATTTCTAATGAATTTCATATTTTGGGATCATAAGTCGGAGATGACAATCTGCAGATTAGAAACACTACACCTATTAAAAATAAATCATCTCTTTTGAAAAGAATAAGATAAGATGACCGTATTCTCAGTTGGTATAAATCACATAGCTCCACTGAAGCCACTTCCCAGCAGGTGACAGTCTGGCCCAACCCTTCTAATAAGGTTAGGCTTTGAAAAAAGATTTTTTTAAACAAAGCCTGGGAAAAATTCTACTCTCATTCAACTGTAAATGTGACAAAACTCCATTTATTTTAGATTTACATCGGTGTAAATGAGAACAGAAATTGAACCACCTACATTTTGGCCCTAAATGGACCTCACAGCTATTGTTACTACTGTTGTGGTATTGGAGTCACAGTATTAGGGTGGCACCCAAAGGCCCCAATCAGGATTGGAATCCATTTGCTTGGCTCTGTACAAACGAATAGGAAGTCCCTATCTTGAAGCAGTGTCCCTTTAAAGTCATATAGATCTCATTTTTGAAAGCCTTTGAATCTATCTGTAGTTCAGTCTCATGCTTAATGACTTCATCAAAGCAACTTCACTGAGGTATCATTTCTCTCTTCTGTTTCAGATGAACTTCTCTTTTCCCTGCGGTTACTAGCACCCTGCCTTTGAAGTTTGTTTTTCTCTGAAATATTTCTACAAGAGGAAAAATTGTAACACTAAAAAAACATGAGAGGCTGGTGAAAACTGACAGTAGATACGCAAACTTGACCCACCAAGATGTATTCTGAGTCAATTTACAGCAGTGAGTAAAGATTATACTGTGTCTGACATGATGGGTAATACCTTCCCTGAGCAAACTATAGTGCTAAAGAGAGAAAATTTGTTAATGTGACAAGTAAAAAGTCAGAGTTCTCTCAAGTAGGGGGAAAAAAGAGTTGCCAATCACTGTCTTTAACTTCATACTATAGTTCCCACAGTGCAGATGTCATTCATTGATTCTCCTCATGAACTGCTCTACAACTTACCATATAGATATAGAAATCAAGGGATTCTACTGAAGAATATAGTTTGGTTTTATATCAAAAGTCCTGTCATCTATGAATCATTTATCATTTCTTTATCTAATTAAATGCCAAACACAATGTTACTGCATAATTGACTGCATATTTTAAATGATAAAATGTCAGTAAATGAAAGATTTAAAATTCCTATGCCAACATAAAATAAGCCACATTACAAGTGTATATTTTTTTCTGTTTTTCTTGTAGGGCCAAATTCAAACCCCATATACACGCATTCAATTCCCATTGACTCCTGTGGGATTTATGCACAAGTATTTGAGAACCGAATTTGCCCTTAAACAGAAAAAGGGAAGAAAAACTCAGGAATCAGAAGGCACCCGTTTCCAGCTGTGAAAAGGATTAATAAAACATCAAGGGGAAACTTCCTCTAGCAGATATAATCAGTAGCTCTTTAGAGGACAACTGGTTACCAATGAATTAATGAAAGAAATAAACTAACAGCTACAGTAAGTGCAGGTCTACTCTGAAAAGCAACGTTTAAAATGGCATAATAAAGTATGTCATTTATTAGGTGAGCATATTTGCTCATTTGCAAGTAAAAAGAGGTTGAGATCCCATGCTGCATTTCTTGGTCTATGGCTACACTTGCAGCTGTACAGCGCTGGGAGTTACAGCTGCCTTTGTACAGATGTGTAGGGAAAGTGCTGCAGTGTGGCCACACTGACAGCTACCAGCGCTGCAGTGTGGCCATATCTGCAGCATTTGCAGCGCTGTTGGGAGTGGGTGAACAGGCATTCTGGGATACCTCTGAATACATCTGGAGGCCAATTACAGTGCTTTTGGTGGCCACACTTGCGGAGCAGTGCTGCATCACCAGCACTGCAATCCTTATACCCCAGGCAGAGCAGGAGTACAGCCAGCGCTGCAGCCAGGGAGATGCAGCGCTGTATGTGCCTTGCAAATGTGAACGGTGAGTAAGTTGCAGCGCTGTAAACCCACCACCAGCGCTGCAAGTCTCCAGTGTAGCCAAGCCCTTGGAGGCATAGCACAGAAGGCACAGCCCAAGGGGAGAGGAGTTTGGCCTGCTCCAGAGGACTACATGGCTTCTGGCAGACATCTGAGAAGCCCCAGAATTGCTCCAACGTATGGCAGCATCCTGAAGGCTACTTCACAGTCTGAAGCAACCCAGAATCTCTGTAGCAGTATGCACTAAAGAGAAGCCCTGTCCTTTCTTGACAGGACCTTTCCTGTCCCTGATACACCCTCTACACTGGGACAGCATGGGGCCACTTATGGCAGCCCTGTGCTGTGCAGGTGCCATGGTAATTCTTCTGTGGGCCCACGAGCACATTTCTGGCTCCAATACACTGTCCGAGTGGCTAGGAGGGGGGATAAAATCTATCCTTTTTTTTCAATAAATGCCAAAACTCAATCTGGACTCTTCTTGCTTGCACATCATTACCAGTAGCAAATATTCTGCAGGCCAAGTTCTGTTCCAAAGGGTGTTGTATACCATGTAACAGGGTGGAACCTAGTATTACAACTGGAACAAAACAAGCGATTCTGTTAGTAGGCAAAGCCAGAACAAAACCTATCTCTGCACTCATAACTCTGCAATGCCAGCAGAAGCAACGCGTTTAAAGAAAACAAACTATTTGAAGAAAATAACTAATAGAGTTGATGGAATGTTACAGTTGAAAACATTTCTATTTGGTTTGGGAAGCCATTTGATTCTGTATCGCAGAGCTTCCAAACTTGGCCCCAAATAAACTAAATGCTTTCCTAATATTACTTTTCCACGTAAGCAATTGCTGTAGATGCCACAGGAATGTTATGGGATTATGGATAGGAGGCGACTGTCTTGGACAATCTCTGTAGGGTCCATCCAATGAAAATGTTTGTGCTGCACAAATACAGCACAGCACTCCTGATTTAAAGGGTCAGACTGGGAGTTGCAGGTGCTCAGCACCTCTTGGGATTTGGCTTTCTATTCACCTCGCTGGAGAGCGTGAATATAGATTGCTGTGGTGTGACAGGGGTTTTTTAATGGCATAAGTTTGGAATGTGGCGATGTGGATCTTGAAGCTCATCCCAAAAGAGTGTTCCTAACACCTTCATACACCACTGTGTGTGTTCTGGCCAAGATTTTCTACAGTTAAACTCATAATTCCATATTTGAGATGAATGGGAAAATCAAGCAGCCTATTTAGGTGTTTAACTACAGATTTAGGAGCCTAACTTTGGCTCCTATTTTAAGAAATGTCTCCATAATACACAAGTGTGTGCTGTGGTATAAAGATTTTTATTAGGGATGAGCTGTACAGCTTACCTGTGGTGTCATCCAACCTCTGAAATGTGGTCATTCCAAACTCATGCCAGGGATAGACAATTGGAACCTACTGCAAATATGTTCTTTTAGAACAGAGGAACACTGTAACCTGGAGATTGGCTTAGGGATTAACCATGCCCATAAGAGCAAAGGCAAATGATTTTGCAGTGCCAAATCTGCTCCCCCTATCTAAGCCCTGGAACTACATCACAGCTTCAGTCTGCTGTTACTTTTCTTCTTTACTGTCCTGCTAACTCTCTCTCTCTCTCTCCACTCACCAGCAGGCCAGACATGTACTATGGAGTTAGTGCATATAGCCCATCTCCTGTGCCCAGACATAGGCTATCCCTCTGCCTCCAGGTGAGACATGTGGCCACTCCGAATTCATGCCAATACCATCTTTCTATCAAGCCACAACATTAAGCATTCCCTCTCCCCGTCTAAGTAGGGGCTCACAACAATTTCCCAAATATGCTTCCCTTGTCTATTCTAAAAAGCTGCAGGGTCCAGCCACAGTGACCACCTTTCTTCTGGGCACTGGCATCTCTAAATTTAGAGTTCACCTGCTCTAAACCTTCCCCTGTCAAAAGTGTATTATGGTAAGCTGTAAACCAGCATGCACAATATTTCCAGTTAGACACACCTGAAACTCATCTAAGAGACTATCATTGCTACTGGGCCCCGCAACTTAAATAATAAAGGGATTTTGAAGGTTCATTATCTAAACTTTTAAAAGGCTTTGGTTTGGCTAGAGCAAACAATGGGGTTTTATTTGCCTGAGGTTTTTACTCAGGCTAAACCAATTAATTAGTTCACAACAAAGAACTATCTTGGATACAAGAAGATTCTTGTGAGTGGAAGCAGTTCAATACAAAACAAACAAACAAACAAACAAAAACGGAACCAGTGGCATTAAACAAAGTTCAATAGGAGAGACTTTGTGTATTTTATATACCAGTGATCTGGAAGAAAGAATTTGAAAAAAATCATTAATAATAATATACTGCTAGGGGATAGTACAATTCTGATTAAGCTGAATAGATTTTGAAATCTGTAATTCAGTGCAGAAAAATGATCTAGCATAGGGACAAAGACATGAAAATGGAACATGCCCTTGGCATTTGCATGGTGCAAAACAATGAAAGGTCTGGGACACTGAGGTTTAAAATTTGAATACCTTCAGCATGCTGTGGAAAGGTTAATTGAGCACAAACAGAATATGTGCTACATAGAAAATTTTTCTAATAAACTATTAGAAATAAGAGCAAGGTCATATTTAGAACAGTCTTTACCAAGGGAATCATTTTTATTCAAACCACATATTCAAGAGACCATTTGGAACAATTTAATGGCTCTTTTTTGCATGAACTATTGTTTGTGTTTTGTTATTTTTTTTTTGGCATGCCTGTCACTGGTGAAATAGTCCACATTCCTTTCAAACACATTATAAAAGTGCTTAATTCCACTCCTCGGGGTTAGTTCTTGTTGCTGATCTCAGCCCAGTAATTGCATGACTCTAGCAGCTATATATGCTTTTTTAGGACATTGGGAACTTTCTGGAGCCATAACTAGTGTAACTATAAGTACAGCCACAGTTGAAAATATGGATATTCTCTGATACGAAGGGAAAAAAGCTGCTTTGATCCAAGCCAAAACTTAATATGCTCAAAAACAAATTATTTTGACCTATTGCAACAATAGTACAACATTTTAATGATTGAAAGACTGCAACAAATATTTTAATTGAAGTAGCTTCTGCCTAGCTTAAACGGAGTTTGTGCCACTCAGAAATATGGTACCTGTGCCCATCTGTTTGTTAATGTTTAAGCAATACACAATGCCTTATGATAGACTCAAGGAACTCAGCTTAACAAAAAGAAGCTTGGGGGGTAACTTGAATACAGTCCATAGTACCTGCATGGGGAAGAAATGGTTACTCAGTGTCATAGGTGCTGACTTCCCCTCTTTCCCCTTGGTGTTCAATCCTTGCTCTGTCCCTGGCTCCACCCCCACTCCACCCCTTCCATGAGGCCCCGCCCCCATTCCAATGCCTTCCCCAAAGTCCCCGCCCCAACTCCACCATCTCTCTGTCCCTATTCCAACTCTTTCCCTAAATCCCTGCCCTGGCCCCGCCTCTTTCCTGCCTCCTCCTCTGAGTGTGCCATGTTCCCACTCCTCCCCTTCCCTCCCGGAGTGTGCTAACGCTGTCAAACAGCTGTCTGGTGGTGGCCGGGTGGGAAGCACTGGGAAGTAGGTGGAGAAGCGGGGATGCAGCACGCTCAGGGGAGGAGGAGGAGGTGGGATGGGGGATGAGGGGAGTTTGGCTGTCAGTGGGTGCATAGCACCCACTAATTTTTCGTCATGGGTGCTCTAGCCCCAGAGCACCCAGGGAGTTGGTGCCTATGGTCACTGCAGTTCCTCAAGATGTGTCTCCTTATGAGTGCTTCATTCTAGGTGCCCTTGCACTACCTGCGCCTTTGATTGGAGATTTTTCATAGGAGTGTCTGTTTGGCCCATGCATATGTGTTACTCCGCCTCGTGCTGCATGCTGTTGTTATATAGCACTGTGTGACCCAGCTGTCCTCAGTTCCTTCCCTACCACGACACCCCATAACAGGGAACTCTGAAGCAGCAGGGAAGGAGGGAGGGTAGTGGAGCATGCATAGGGACATACATCTCGATCTGCAGTTACTGCACAGAGTGAGTAACTATTTCCTCTTCTTTGGGCAGTTACTCTCCCTATGTTCCATTGTAGGTGACTCCCGAACAGTTCCCCTTTAAGGAGGAGGGGGCTTTGGAGTCTGGATCTGCTGTACTTTCTTCCATACTGGACTAAACACAGTGTTGGAAGCAGATTTGTGAATTGTTGCACAGCGTTCAGCAAATGTACACAGAGAAGCCCAAGTTGAGGCTTTACATATTTCAATGACAGGAACATTCTAAAGAAAGGCTCTGGAGGTCGAAACAGAAGTTGTTGAGTGAGCTCAGATGTCAGTGGGTGCTTCGAGATTATGAGATTGGTAGCAGTTGCTAATACAATCTCCTTGGCCCAGTGATGGGATTATCACAGCAAATGTCACCATTCTGAATTTTTGTGCCTTCACAATGATGTTGAGTTGTCTTAAAACTAGACTGTTTCTCCAACCGCTGCCTTTTTTGGGGGACCAGGAAATACCTGGAGTAAAACCTCTTCCCTCTGTGCTTGTGGGGACTGGTACAATTATGCTCAGCTGTAGAAAGGAATGAGTTTCCTGCCATAGCAGGGTCTTGTGAGAAGGATCTCTGAAGAGGGATGGGGAAGGGGGTTGGTGAGTGGAAGAGAATTGAAGTGGATGCAGTACTCTGTGGAAATGTTCTCCAAAACCCACTTGGTCGTAGTCACGGACTCCCATGTCCGCCAGAAGTGGTAAAGGGAGGAAGGTAGCTGAAATATTGCAGCTGGTATGAAAGGGGGTGGGAACTCAGGACCTTGACCATCCTGTCTAAATTGATGCTTTGAGGTGAAACGTTGTGAAGTTGAGGGCTGGGAGGTGGGTTGTTTCCTCCTCTGAAACCTCTGTCTCGTGCGGTGAGTTTCATATGGCATCTGCAAGCCTGGGAACTGGGTGGGATGGGATCTCTGCGCTGTCTGGGACCTTGTCACTGAGTCTTGGTGTGGTCTTTTGAGGGGTCTGAGCTGCTCCTGACTGGCCTTCCATAGCTTGCTCATGGATAGGGCAATTCTTTGACCCTCACCTCTATATAATTCTAGCAGTCTGCTTCAGTCTCTGTTCATGGAGGTAGCCTGGTGCAGCCTGGGTTTCATAAAATCATAGACTATCAGGGTTGGAAGAGACCTCAGGAGGTCATTTAGTCCAACCCCAACACCAACTGCTCAAAGCAGAACCAACACCAACTGTTGCCCCTTTGCTGACCCAGGCCTTTCTATCCCCCTTTGCTTCTCTGTACTCTCCCCTTTATAGCAGACCTTATTTCCCCTACTGGCTGCTGCAGCTGTGGGTGCCTGCTTTCGTGACTGGCAGCCCTAGCAGCTCTGTGGGGGTGTGGTCAAGCTGCTTGCGGTAAACAGGAGCGGATCTCCTCACTTTTCTGTCTATGGTCAGTTTAGGGTTTGTAAACCCCGTTACAGACCTACTACATTTTCTTTTCTGGGCAGGCGTGTAGCTCCACAGAGATCATAAAGTGGCCCTGGGCTCATTTAATGTATGCAGAGATTCATCCATGTTGCCAGTGAACACCTTAGAGCTGTCAAAAGGGAAATCTTTATCGTATTATGGACCTAATTTGGGAATTCAGAGAGATGAAGCCAGGAGGCTCTCCTCATAACTATTGTTGTGGAAATCGAATGAGCAGCAGTATTGGCAAAACCTGTAAAGTAGCTGAAAAATAAGGTTTTTCTACCAAGGCGGTTGAAACATTTAAGATTTTTATCATAGGGCATAAATTTAATATGGCACTGCCTTCCACATTCATTAACCGCCTTGACCACCAAGGAGTTAGGAGATCGGTGAGAAAATAAAAATCATAACTCCTTAGAAGCAACGCAATATTTTTTGTTTGCCCTCTTGTACCTGGGAGAAATTGAAGCTGACATATCAGAGATGACATTTGCAGGATCCAGGAGTGCCTTATTGACTGGCAAGGCAGTGGGGGCAGAGGAGGCAGTAGGGAGGCTGTCAAACAGCTTATGATTCAGTTCTTCAATCTCCTTGATGGGGATCTGTAAAGAATCCACAATACTCCTGATGAGATCCTGAAACTGCTTAAAATTGTCAGCCAGGGATGGTGAGGTGGCATTGACAACTTCATCTGGGGATAAAGAAGAGATGTTCGCAGTTGGAAAGATCTACATGTCAACCCTGGCCTCCTGTTCCTCAAAAATGTCTTCCTGAGGCTCTACTCTTCTGGAAAGGGAGGATGAGGAGGGTTATCTGTCTCTATGAAGGGTACAGCTTGAGGCCCTAGAGAACTCATGGCAATAAGCCACTCACTCAGGGGTTCCAGTATGGCCAATGGGGTGGTGCATATGGGACGGGTGGCGGATTCCATAGGTGCTCACCCCAGCGGGATGGTAGCTGTGGACGTCTGTCATGAGTGACCTCAGACTCCTCAGGGATCTCAGGAAAACAGCCTTCCTGGGGGAAGAGTGAAGAGCCTTGCACAGATATTTGGGAGGCTAAGGAAGAGAGTTCATTGGAATCCCCTTTCTCTGAGTCACTTGGTAATGGTGGGGCAGCAAAAGGAACTTGAGGTAAATCCATTAATATCAGATGGGTGCTGAGGAAGTGTGAGATACCACCATTGGTACTTGGTAGGCATTTGGCAGACTGGAAGTTCTCGATATCCGGAAAAATCAGAGCCGAGAAATGGTGAATCAGGGGTCTTTAACACTCTTGAGGTCTCGGGGAAACTGGAATTCTTGCAGTATCAAGATTGTTGTTGGTACTGTGTCCATGGCTTAAGCTGAAGTAATGGTAGCTGAAGGAGTGGATGGTAGCATGAATTTTGAAAGCTCCCAGGGGAATCTGGATGGAGCCCAAACACTCTTTTTTTGTACCATGGTAGAGCTCTTCTTGCCACTATAGTCTCCTGTCACTACCAATGACCTCTCAGATACATTAGAGTCACTAGGATTGGTGGAGCTCTCAGTACCTGAGGAACCATCAGCCTCGTGGGTACCATACTGGAGACCAATGAGATCTGGTGGAGCTAATGACTTAGACTTCTTTGAGGTAGACTTCTTTGAGGAGAACTTGGGGCATGGTCTTTGGAAGATCTATGAGAGGAATCTAGGGTCTTCCTCTCAGATGTCCTTGAGGAGTCCCGCTCAGAGACAGAAGAGGCAGCCGACTTACTCAGAAACCATCATATGAGGGGGCTCCTGGCCGGGGTCAGAGGCTAGATGCAGCGAGATCTCCATTATAAGGAGTTGAAGTTTTATCTCCTGGTTGTTCTGGCTCTAGATTTTAACACTAGAGAGAAAAGTTGCACTTTTGGGAAATATGAGAGATTCCCCAAAACAACGGATGCAGCGGGAGTGTCCGTCACTCCCCGGGATTGACTCTTGACATGACAAGCAACACTTGAAGCCAGGAGAACATACCCTTGGAAAGGGTGAAAGACTCCCCAGGGGGTGGAATGGGGGAACTATCTAAAAGCTATATATATATTTTTTATATATATTTTTGTAAAAAATCTGACTATAACTAAACTATTCCTCGGTACAAACTACTGTAATATACTAAGTACAAAAGCTAAGAGAAACAGTTGAGGCAAAAATCTCAACTTGGACAACTAGCTGAGGCTCCGTCTCAAGCTGGGGCAGTTGAGAAAGAATTGAGGATGGCTAGCTCACGCAGTGCTATACAGCAATGGCATGGAGCATGAGGTGGAACAACACATATGCAAAGGCGAAATGGATGTTGCTATGAAAAATCTCTGATCAAAGGCACAGGGGGTGCAAGAGCACCTAGAATGGAGCACTCAGTGGGACACTACTCAAAGAAGAACAAATATTTGATAATGGTCTCTTCAATCTAGCAGAAGAAGGTATAACATGATCCAATGGCTGGAAATTGAAGCTAGACAAATTCAGACCGGAAATAAGGCATACATTTTCAATGGTGAGAGTAGGGCTGTCAAGCATTTTAAAAAAATTGTGATTAATCATGAGATTAAAAAAATTAATCACGATTAATCACAGTTTTAATCAAACTGTTAATAATACAATATCATTTATTTAAATTTTTGGATGTTTTCTACATTTTCAAATATAGTGATTACAATTACAAGACAGAATACTAAATCTACAATGTTCACTTTATATTATTTTTATTACAAATATTTGCAATGGAAAAATGATTTTAAAAAAATAAAGTATTTCAATTCACCTCATACAAATACTATGGTGTAATCTCTTTATCATGAAAGTGCAATTTAAAATGTAGATTTTTTTACATAACTGCACTCAAAAATAAAATAATATAAAACTTTAGAACAGTGTGTCTCAAACTTTATATGCTGGTGACCACATTTAGACTTAAAATAAATTGTGACCCCTCCACTAGAAAAAATTGTGATCCCCTACCTTTAGCCCCCCCTTGAGGCATGGGGTTCCGGCCTTCAGCCTCCGCAAATGAACACATTACTTGTGCTGTGAATTAATCCTTAATTGACACCCTAGTGCAAAGTGAAAGGCCGTGGGGATTTATCAGTTGTAACTGACAGAGAAGGAATAAGACCTGCGTGCACTGATTGACGACTATGAGCTGCCAATGTGATGCAGCTGTGAAAAAGGTTAACTCCTAGGATGCATCAGGCAAGGAATTTCCTGAAGAGATAGGGAAGTGTTATTACCACTTGTACTATTACAAGGTACTGGTGAGATCTCACCTGGAATAATGTGTGCAGTTCTGGTGTCCCATGTTTAACAAAGATGATTTCAAACTGGAACACGTTCAGAGAAGGGCTGCTATGAGGGTCAGAGGAATGGAGAATCTACCTTACAAAAGCAGACTTAAGGATCTTGGCTTGTTTAGTCTAACAAAACAAAGGCTGAGGGGAGGTACGATCGCTCTCTGTAAATACGACAGAAGGATAAGCATCAGGGAGAGAGAGGTGCTATTTAAGTTAAGGGGCAGGGTAGTACAAGAACAAATGAATATAAACTGGCCATCAACAAATTTAGGCTTAAAGTTAGATGGAAGTTTAAGGCCCAGAACAGCCTCCCTAGGGGAGCAGTGGGAGAAAATAAACTAACTTGTCTCAAGACTGAGCTTCATAAGTAGGACTATTAAGTGATTAAAAAAATTAGTTGTGATTAATCATAGTTTTGATTGCACTGGATAAAAAGACGGTTTTATGTAGTTATAGCAAGGCTAAGTTCTAATACCATTGGAATACTTCAAGTCTGCAGTACCACCTACACACTAAACATGCTTTTGCCTCCAGATCTTGTGCTACAGATAACCCACCAACAGCAAATGAATCCCTCTAGCCGTGACAGAGTAACCTTACAGAGTTTCAGGATCGCTGCAAGCCCATGTATCAAAGAAAGTACAACAGTTTAACCAATGCTATTGCAAAGCGAATAGCTGTGGTCTGCAGACCATTCAATATTGTAAACGACAGAGAACCAAGAGATGCTATTCAAATTGCATTTTCCAATCAGTCACACCTCTCGAGGAAAACATGACTTATATCACAACGAGAAGACTACGAAGTTGGAGCTTCTGAAAAATGCACTGCCTGCTGTGACTGGTGATCCTTGGACATCCTTGAGCAATCACTGCTCTCTTGGGAGTCACAGCACATCTGATTGATGCTGCATGGACACTGCAGTCATTTGCTTTAGCAGTAATACCTACTGAAGAGAGACATTATGCTAAAACATGTGTAGAGCATTTCTTGGATGTTGCGAAAGAATGGAATATTCAAGAAAAGGTAACAACAATTAGTACTAACTGTGCCATCAAAACTGTGATTAATCACAATTAATTTTTTTAAATCACAACTAATTTGTTTTGAGTTAATCGCTGAGTTAACTGCGATTAATTGACAGCTGTAGGTGAGAACAATTAACTACTGGAACAACTTAATTTGTGGTAAATTCTCCATCACTGACAATTTACATATCAAGATTGGCTGTTTTATGAAAAGATACGCTCTAGGAATTATTTTGAGGAAGTTCTTCCATATGTGTTATACACGATATTAGACTAGATGATCATCATGGTCCCTTCTGACCTGGGAATCTATTAATCAGTTCTGTGATGTCTCACTGTGACGTCCCAATGAATAGCAATTAGTTTTTCCAATAATATATATTGTGACTTTGGCAGACCAGGTGCCAGCTCATGCCAAGGCATGTAGGCCTCAACTGAACACTAACAAATAAATAGCTGAACCCAGCTGAAATCCTCCTCTTGTGATCAGTAATAACGTGCAATGACACAGAAGCAGATTCTCCAGAAGAAAGTATGATTTATTTTGCCCAGTTGGTACACAGGAGTATGAAGACACCTATATTATCTTACTTACGCTTGGCATTCTCCTCAACCCACTCTGTAGACTTGACTTGGTGTCCCTGTTCTCTCTGGGCACCAAGTTACAGCTCACTTGCTGCAGACTGTGACTCTTAAGTCACTCTGTGAGTCAGCTTCGCTACATGCTGACTCTGTGTTCCTTTCAGTTTCCAGCTGAGCAGACCATCCCCACACATACCCTCATTTTCTGCCAGGGGCATCTTTTTAACTACTCAGGATATTTTGATCTCAGTCTTTGCCTTGGGAAGAGATAAATGCCTTAGCCTGGGTGGTTCTAGCAAAGTAGTTTCTTCCCCCAGCTGATGGCCCAGCTTTTGTTCTTAACTTCTTTGAAGCGGGTACCTTACAGGTTGTCTAGTATGTTATTGTTTACCCTTCCTAGATTTTACTTTTACAGCCCCCTTTGATTTGATTATGCATTCAGGCAGGTAACTATACCAAACCAAACAGGGAAACATGGTCAGACTAAGATTAACGAGAATAATGAGCCATTTTCCTGATTTGTCACATCAATATCCCCATTTTAGTCACAAAGCAGATCAATGTCAGAGCCAGAAATAGAACCAAGGTGTCCTGACTATGACTCAGGTGGAGCATGCTGCTTCTCAATAGCGAAACACCTTTGATGGAAGTAATTGTTTTGCCTGTATTTCTTTGGGAAGCGATGCAAAATACATGGGGAAAGGAGCTATGGGGTAGCTATAGTAGCAATGAAAATTCCTTTTTAGTACAGCCTATTTCTAGGTAACAGTTTTCAAACACAAATGTCTCCAATCTGACGTTTGGAAGCTCAAATCAGCACTTGGTATATAAGCACATTAATATTTATTTTGGGCGGCTATTTGCCAAAAGCAAAATGTGGACACCCTAATACGACCATCATGTTTGAAAACTTGGTTTCCCATATTTAATACTGACAACATGGGTGAGGTAATATCTTTTATTGGACCAGTTTCTGTTGGTGAAAGAGACAAGCTTTTGAGTTTACGTGGAACTCTTCTTCAGGTCAGGTCATGTTTAATACTGACTCAGTAAATTGTCACAACATCCAAAATAAAACAAGAAAGTCTTTTTAATCATCCTGCTATGACTTTCTATTCCTGCTTGCAACCCAGAAAATCCTTGATTCTGAATATCTTTTAAAACATCTTTCTCTATGATATTTTACCATATATGATATGCTCTTAGAGCGCACAACAGGATAAGGCCATTTTATATAGCGAGGTAACTAAGCAGTGAACATAGTATAGTTTAGTATTAGATTCTGCATATTTGCAAAATGAAATTTTATAATTTAACACTCAATCCAGTAAAATGAAGAGCTCTGGAGCCAGTCCACTGGGGGCCAGACTGCTTAACACCTTGCAGGACCAAGGCCTTAGCAGGCATCAGTGATTCTTACCTTTGCTGTCTGTAAAGTTCCGTATACTGAGGATGTCATTAAGATCCTGATAGTGGTTCTGCTTAATGTATGTTGTCTTCTCAGGTGTGTCCTGGAGCTGCATAGTAACCTCTTCTAAATCTTTGTCCAGCTGTAAAACAAAAACACAGTATAAGAAATCTAATGAGTGGGAACTAGGGCTGTCAAGTGATTAAACAAAAAATTAATCATGATTGATTGTGTGATTAATTGCAGTGTTAAACAATAATATAATACCATTTATTTAAATGATTTTTGATGTTTTCTACATTTTCAAATATACTGATTTCAATTACAACACAGAATACAAAATGTACAGTGCTCACTTTATTTTTGATTACAAATATATGCACTGTAAAAACCAAAAGAAATAGTATTTTTCAATTCACCTAATACAAGTACTGTAGTGCAATCTCTTTATCATGAAAGTTGAACTTACAAATGAAGAATGTATAAAAAAACCTGCATTCAAAAATAAAATAATGTAAAACTAGAGCTTACAGTTCCACTCAGTACTACTTCTTGTTCAGTCAATCGCTCAGATAAACAAGCTTGTCTACATTTGCTGGAGATAATGCTGCCTGCATCTTGTTCACAATGTCACCTGAAAGTGAGAACAGGTGTTCGCATGGCACTATTGTAGGCAGTGTCGCAGATGCGCTAAAGATTCATATGTCCCTTCATGCTTCAACCACCTTTCCAGGGGACATGCATCCATGCTGATGACAGGTTCTGCTCGATAACAATCCAAAGCAGTGCGGACCGACACATGTTCATCTGAGTCAGATGCCAACAGCAGAAAGTTGATTTTCTCTTTTGGTGATGTGGGTTCTGTAGTTTCTGCATCGGAGTGTTGCTCTTTAAAGACTTCTGAAAGCATACTCCACACCTCATCCATCTCAGATTTTGGAAGGCACTTCAGATTCTTAAACCTTGAGTCGACTGCTGCAGCTAGCTTTAGAAATCTCACATTGCTACCTTCTTTGTGTTCTGATAAATCTGCAGCGAAAGTGCTCTTAAAATAAACATGTGCTGAGTCATTATCCGAGATTATTATAACATGAAATATATATCAGAATGCGGGTAAAATAGAGCCGGAGACATACAATTCTCCCGCAAGGAGTTCAGTCACAAATTTAATTAACACATTATTTTTTCAATGAGCATCATCAGCATGGAAGCACGTCCTCTGGAATGGAGGCCGAAGCATGAAGGGGCATACAAATGTTTAGCAAATCTGGCACATAAATACCTTGTAATGCTAGCTACAAAAGTGCCATGCGAATGCCTGTTCTCACTTTCAGGTGACATTGTAAACAAGATGCAGGCAGCATTATCTCCCGTAAATGTAAACAAGCTTGTTTGTCTTAGTGATTGACTGAATGAGAAGTAGGACTTAGTGGACTTGTAGGCGCTAAAGTTTAGCATTGTTTTGTTTTTAAGTGCAGTTATGTAACAAAAAATCTACATTTGTAAATTGCACTTTCACGATAAAGAGATCACATTACAATACTTGTATGAAGTGAATTGAAAAATAATGTTTCTTTTGTTGATCATTTTTACAATACAAATATTTGTAATAAAAAATAATAATGTAAAGTGAGCAGTGTATACTTTGTATTCTGTGTTGTAATTGAAATCAATATATTTGAAAATGTAAAAAAAATCCAAAAATATTGAATAAATTTCAATTGTTATTCTAATTGTTTAATTGCACAATTAAAAATGCAATTTAATCACAATTCATTTTTTAATTGTGATTAATTTTTTGAGTTAATCACGTGAGTTAACTGTGATTAATTGACAGTCCTAGTGGGAACCATTAAAAACTCAAGTCGCTGCTTCCAGTATGTGCACTAAATGCATAGCTTTCTATCATTAGAATAGTAGACAGCTTGACATTGCAATTACTAGTGTGTCAAATACTGATTTTTAATAGCACCCGTATAGTACCTCCAAAAGTCATGTTAAAGGTGAGTTAAAGTGGAAAGCTGTGCACATAGGACTCTAAATAGCCGATAAATACTGTTATTTGCTAAAAATAACGTACAAATGAAAAAAAAAAACCAAGCTGCTGTGTCATTTAGTACTTTTCATTTTAGTTAAGCAAATTTTACTTCACATGACATTGTAGTCTTGCTGAATAAGAGAGCAAGTCCGTTGGACACTGGTATGCCTTGCATGGAAACCTCTTAATTTCATTCACTGCACACACATTACAGATGTACTATAGGTGGCTACTACACTGATTTCCACAGCAAGCTGCACGCAGTCCTTTGTAGGGATTCTCCGTTATTTTTAAATTTGACCTTGTCTGAGTCAGTGGCACATCAGCAGTGCACAGAAAGATTCAGTCATTTAGCAGATTCAGTAATCAAACAATATATGAAATATCAAAATATTTGCTAACATGATGTAAAGAGAAAGCATTTAAACAAGAGATTGATATAATCAAGTGTACGTTGTGCAGGAGTTAAGACTAGGTGATCATAATGGTGCCTCTGGCTTTCATAGTTATGGGAGGGATTCTCTGTGCTGCTCCTGACCCTGTATGCCACTGAGCCAGCATATGGGACCTAAAGGCACCACAAGGAGCTTGGAGAGAATTTCCCAGTGTAGGTCCTATGCACAAGATGTGTGTTGGGATGGAATGAGGCATGTTGGAAGAAGCTGAGTGATCTCTATAGTGTACATTGCTATACCGATTATGGACACTGCAGGGTGCACAGCCACTCAGACATGGTCTACACTACGTGTTTATACCAAATTTAGCAGCGTTAAACCGAATTAACCCTGCACCCATCCACACAATGAAGCCCTTTATTTCGATATAGAGGGCTCTTAATATTGATATCTGTACTCTTCCCCAACGAGGGGAGTAGCGCTGAAGTCGGTATTGCCATTGCAGATTAGGCTTAGTGTGGCCGCAATTTGATGGTATTGGCCTCCAGGTGCTATCCCATAGTGCACCATTGTGACTGCTCTGGACAGCAATCTGGAGTTGGATGCACTGGCCAGGTAGACAGGAAAAGCCCCACAAACTTTAGAATTTCATTTCTTGTTTGCTCAGTGTGGAGCTGTCATAAACAGATAGCTAAGGGTTAATGTTTCTTTTATCTGTGAAGGGTTAACAAAGGGAACCAAACATCTGACCAGAGGTCCAATCAGGAAACTGGATTTTTCAAAGTGAGGGAGGGAACTTCTGGGTGTGTTTGGCTTTGTTCGCTCTGTTTGTTTTCTCTCAGCTATGAGGGAAGAGCTTTTTTTTCTATCTCCAAGCTTCTTTCTATCCTTCTGTTCCCAAGTAATAAGTACAAAGGTGCAAAACAATAGGATTTTTATTGTATTGTTTTGTATTAACGGAGGTGTGGGAATTTGCTGAAATGTTTTAAATTGGATATCTTTTGAACAGACTGAGGTTTTATTCCTATTGTCTTATAAGCATAGCCTGTATTGTCTCTTGAATGCAGAGTTTTATCTTATGTATTTTCTGTCTTTTATAAAAGTTTTCTTTAAGACTTGTTTGAGTTTTCTCTCTGGGTAGTCAAGAGACAAGGGGAGGGGATCTCTTTTGTTAGATCTACGGGGTAAGCTGCAGCACCAGAGGTTGGTGGGAGGGGAAAGAGATGAGGATCATCTCTGTTTCCTTGTATTTGGGGTTTGTCATCTTTGTGGAATAAAGGAGACATGCTTCTGGGTATTGTGATGTAAAGAGATTGCATTCAGCTCTCCCAGGTTAGCCCAGAGAGAAAAGTCTGGGCTGGATGAGGAGGGTAGGGGGAAGGGAAGTGGAGTATTTCCCTTGCCGGGTAGACTCAGAGCTTTGGTCTTGGGGGGCCCCCCAGGGAAAGGTTTGGGGGAGACCCGGGAGAGTTTATCAGGTACTCAGAATCCTGATTGGTGACAGCGAGATAAGATCCAAGCTGGTAATTAAGCTTGGAGGTTCATGCTAAGCACCCAGATTTTGGACGCTAAGGTCCAGATTTGGGACAGGAGGCTTATTATAGGAGCGCTGATCAGCATGGGCTGTACAGGAGATACTGGATCTGATCCCTTTATGGGGAGACAAATCTGTTCTATCAGAGCTCCGTTCAAGAAGTCGAAATGCCAAAGCATTTGAAAAAAATCTCCAGAGGCCACAGCAGGGACTCAATACAGTGCTGCGTGACAAGTGTAACGGAAAACCAAAGAATCAAATGGACGCTCATAGAGGGAGGGGAGGGGGGACTGAGGACTCCAGCTATTCCACAGTCCCCACAGTCTCCGAAAAGGATTTGCATTCTTGGCTGAGCTCCCAATGCCTGAGGGTCAAAAGCATTGTCCCGGCTGGTTCAGGGTATGTGTTGTCAATTTACTCCCCTACCCCCCCGTGAAAGAAAAGGGAAACAAATCGTTTCTCACCTTTTTTCAATGTCACCGTATGTCTACTGCATGCTGCTGGTAGACTCTGTGCTGTGGTGCTGAACTGCAGCATCCCCTCCCCTTCCTTTCCTGATGGTAGACGGTACAAAAGGCTTGGAAACCGTCCTCATCATCCCGTGAGTGCTCCTGGCTGGCCTCAGTGAGGTCGGTCAGGGGCGCCTGGGCAAAAATGGGAATGACTCCTGGTCATTCCCGCAGACGGTGCAAAAGGATTGAAAACTGTTCTCATCATAGCAACTGGGGGCTGAGCTCCTCATCCCCCCCTTTCATGTCTAATGAAGATTCTGTACTGTCTGGACTATAATAGCAGTGGGAGGCTGCCCCACAATCATTTTATCTCACTAAAAAGTCAGTGTTTCTTATTCCTGCATTCTTTATTACTTCATCACACAAATGGGAGGACATTGCTACGGTAGCCCAGGAGGGGTGTGGGAGGAGGGAAGCAACGGGTGGGGTTGTTGCAGGGGCACCCCCTAGGATGGCATGCAGCTCATCATTTCTGTGGGATCTCTGGGGCTCTGACCCAGAGCAGCTGTGCTCTCTGGTTCTCTAGTACACTTGCCCCATATTCTAGGCAGGACTGACTCTATTTTAGGCAAAACATAAAGAAGAGAATGACCTGGGGAGTCATTCCCATTTTTGTCCATGCGCCCTTGGCCGACCTCAGCGAGGCCAGCCAGGAGCACCCATGACAGCAGCAGACAGCACAAAAGGATTGATAACTGTCATCGCCAATTTCCAACTGCAGACGGTACAAAAGGATTGATAACTGTCATCGTCAATTTCCAATTGCAGACGGTACAAAAGGATTGATAACTGTCATCGTCAATTTCCAATTGCAGACGGTACAAAAGGATTGATAACTGTCATCGTCAATTTCCAATTGCAGACGGTACAAAAGGATTGATAACTGTCATCGTCAATTTCCAATTGCAGACGGTACAAAAGGATTGATAACTGTCATCGTCAATTTCCAATTGCAGACGGTACAAAAGGATTGATAACTGTCATCGTCAATTTCCAATTGCAGACGGTACAAAAGGATTGATAACTGTCATCACCAATATCCAATTGCAGACGGTGATATAGGGCTGGTAACCGTCTCTGCTACCTTGCAAAGGCAAATGAATGCTGCTGTGTACCACTGCAGTACCGCATCTGTCAGCAGCATCCAGTAGACATATGGTGACAGTGACAAAAGCCTCCTTGGTTGCCGTGCTATGGCGTCTGCCAGGGCAATCCAGGGAAAAAGGATGCAAAATGATTGTCTGCCGTTGCTTTCCCAGAGGAAGGATTGAGTGACGACATTTACCCAGAATCACCCACGACACTGTTTTGGCCGCATCATGCATTCAGATCTCAACCCAGAATTCCAATGGGTGGGGGAGACTGCAGGAACTATGGGATAGTTATGGGATAGCTACCCACAGTGCAACGCTCCAGAGATCAATGCTAGCCTCGGTACATGGACGCGCACCGCTGAATTAATGTGCTTAGTGTGGCCGCGTGCACTCGACTTTATACAATCTGTATCCTAGAACTGGTTTCTGTAAAATCAGAATAATCCCGTAGCGTAGACATACCCTCAGACAGCCTAGGCAGGAAATGCCGGAGCTTAGGTCAGTCATGGCCTATTTTAAGTTGTGCTGGAAGCAACACTGGCCCATAACCAGCCAGAATCCTGAGAGTGCAAACGTGACCTCTTTCTCCCTGAGCTGCTTTTGTGTCCTGCGCCTCCTAGAGTCACGTCACACACACTCACCCTATGAATAACATTTTCTTATAACAATAACAAAGTAGCACTGACATAAATATCTCATTTGTTTAGTTTTGGCAATTAAAAAGGAAGCTTACCCAAATTGTGGCATCATGGATGTGACTATGAAGTCAAGACTGCAGGAAGCATTTCATTCCTTTAAACAAGACAAGCTGGGTGAGATAATATCTCTTATTGGACTAACTTCTGTTGGTGAAAGAGAGAAACTTTTGAGCTTACACAGGATTTGAAGAAGAGCTCTGGGTATGCTCAAATGCTTGTCTCTTTCACGAAGAGAAATTGGTCCAATAAAATATATTAGCTCACCCACCTTGCTTCTCTAATAACTGGGGACAAACAACATTCTTTTAAATGGTATCTTCACTCCCTTATAACCTTCCCAGAGAAACTCCTTTTATGAGGATGTTTTTCTGTAATTCAGCTCAGAGGTGGCATTTTTGTAAGGTTTGAAGAAGATCAAGCTCATGACAGAGTTGAGAAAGTTCCATGCTTTCTGTTATTTGAAAATTATTTTCTAACTTTTTAGATCCTTCATAACTCAAACTGACCAACCTGCCAGTCAGCAGGTGCCCATTCAGCTGCTGTTTTTGGTTGGCATTGCCCTTGGTACCAGCCTCCAGGCAAGGGGAAAAACATCCTGAATTCTTTGAAAACAGCCTTCAGACTGTAGGGAGAGAATCAAAGACCTCTCTCCAGCAACATGCCTGGAAGATCAAGAGAAAACACTGGCCTGCTGCACTTGCACCATAAAGGACTGTACAGAAACAAAGAATGACCTCCTTGAGGGCTAAACTGTGCTGGTAGGTACAGTCCTGAGCAGGGAGTGGAGCAGGGTCTGGATTTTAATTACTCCTGGTACTCATAAGGGGCTCCTTGTACCACTCTCTTTATACAATTCTAGGGACAATCTGTCCCCAGAATTTGATCTGGTTCTAGAACGGAGACCATAATAATGAATTAAGGTGTTTGTTTAACTTTACGTTGCTTCTTCATAAATTTCAGATCTGGAAACATGATGCAGGTAAGCTGTAGAGGTAGTCACAAGCTTTAACAGAATGAGCCCCGAGTTCTTCTGACACTGGAACTCTTGATTGCTCTTAGCAGATTTTGGTATCTAGTTTAATCCATTTAGAAAAAGGCTGAACAGAAAGAACTTCTACTCTTGGACTGCTCTGCAAATGCTATGAAGAACCAGTATGATTTCCAGCATAGTTTGTTTCTATTCTGGTAATAGCTAACAGTTCTTTTTGCATTCAATTTACATAGTCTGGCCTCACCAGATATACTCTAAGGCTCTGATTGGCAGACCAGGAGCTCGATGCTATAATTCAGATGGAATTCTGAGATCAACTTGGGCAACAATATGGGATGAAGATTTGTCTTTGTGAAAAAATGTAACAGGAGAGTTTCTCTCACCTCTCTCATTGACCTAACTGCTACCATCATGGCAACTTTCAGAGAGCTGGTGAAAAGAACCATAGTTTGCAACTGTATTAAACTTTAGGCTATGCTCATCACAGCGTTATCTTAGCACCTCTGCAATTCTGGTGAGTACTATGTTCAAGTCTCATGCGTTAGGAGGGTTATGAATTGGTGGATACAAATGCAATAACACTTCTAAGAAAATGTTTCGTAGGAGGATGAGTAAAACAGATGCCAATGTCACATTAGAGTGGTAAGCAGAAACCACCACCAGGTGTAATTTAATTATGCAGTAGACAAGCCAGGCTTCATTAAAAATGGAAAGAATTCTAAGATGAAAGGGACAGGGCAGAAGAGTGATGGGAGAAAGCAGAGTTGGGTGGCCAGGATTGGGAGGAACTTCCCTAGCCCGGGCAGGGAGTGGAGCATTGAGCTGGGAAGGTGTCAGTGAGTGACCAGGATGATCCTGGCTGGGGGTGAGGGAGAGTGGTAGGCTATGAGGTGAGTGGGAGGTGTTGGGAGGGGGCTGCAGGGTGAGATATTGGGGTCAAGTGGGGGGAGCTGGGGGAGATGGGGTGGGCTATGGGGGGGAATGGGGGATGTTGGGAGCTGTGGTCAGTGGGGCTGAGGGGTTGGGGTTGTGGTGAGTGTGATATTTGTCAGGGCTGCTGGGATGTGTGATGGGCCTGTCACAGCAAGTGAGGACTGGTGGAGGATTGTTGGGGTATATGTGGGGTGAAGGAGAATTCTGGTATCTGTGTGTGGGGCAGGACACTTTAGGGAAGAGGGGGCCCTCCAATTACCATGGTGCACAGAATCCCAAAATTCTTTAATCTGATCCTGCTCCTGGTCTTAAAAATCTGTGAATAATTTGTAGTCCTAGCTATGCAATTAGCTTAACTAACAAATGTAAAAGCCATTTATTCTTCTAAATAAATATTGACAGAGTGTTGTGAGATGGTGGTGAAAATGATTCTGCAGGAAGGTGGGAAGAGAAGATGTGAGGGCAGTTGGGGCTGCACGCCTTTTATAACAGGGAGCAGAATTCCTGGAACTATCACCATGAATGGCGTCACTGACTAATTGCTTTAAAGTGGTCAGGGACTCAAGAGGCTCAGCAGTTAATTCCTACAATGTGGATTTGTGATGGCAGCCCATATAGAGGAGAACCTTGGCTTTCCCTAGTGAGTGCACACTGTGAATCAGGCTGCAGGATCAGCTGCAGAAGGGTAACAATGGAAGCAAGGACTTTTATGCCCTCTTGCTGAATGGGGAGGTGGGCAGGCAACCCATTGCCCAAAAAACTTTACCATGGACCTTAGGGGGCAGCAGTTCCCCTTGCCAGCTCTCTGAAGACAAAGCTGCTGTGTTTCCCTTAACACATCTCCAAGTCCGAAGGGAGACCCACATCTGTTGGATTTCGATATTTGTATTCAGAGACTAGAACACCATACATAGTATTAGGCCATGCTAACAGGAATTTTATACTATGGTAGTGCCCTGAAGTGCCAACCAAGATCAGAGTCCCATTTTGCTAGGCACTGTACAGATACAGAGGCACAGAGAGGTGAAGTGACATGCTCAAGGTCATACAGCAATTAAGCAGCAGAAATGGGAACAGAATCCAGATCTCCTGATCCACAACATAGTCCCTTATCTACTGGAACACTCTGCTTCAGCTACCTCAAAATTGGGGTATTGGACCGACTCAGTAAAAGTGGAACTATTACTGGGTTGCTGCAAGGTACAATAAAAAATGTCAATATATCATACCTACTCTTTGAATCCCATGGTGGTCATGATATAAGGTTTACACTTTTACAACTACACCTGTACAACTAGAGGTGTTCAGTCTGTCTACAGGTAGCATAGGCGTTAATGTACCTGTTGGGAATTCTCAGAAACGAGGGAAGTCTCACATAAAGCTGATACAGGTATCATCTATGATGAGAAGAAGTGTCTCATCTCTATTAGTTTATAAGTATGACAATACTTGTGATTTTATTTTTTTCGCACTTGCTAACTGACTTTCTTTCTTTAGAAACAGAGGCTAAAATTATGAGGTTTTAGTTGAAAAAAATGAGAATGGTTAAGCTTTGTATGCCTTTACAGCTATGCAAATGAAGTGTTTCATCCACAGGACAGATTTATCTGGTTTAGTGTATACAATAAATGATACCTCTGTGATTTTCATTCTCAAGCGGTGGTTTTCTGACTGCAGTCCTTCTAGCCGAGATGTACTGGCTTGATTGACACTGGTGACTGATGTTGATGTTTTTGAGTCTTCTTTCTTTTGATTTTGAGTGAATTGGAAACGTCTGTTCTGAGTGGCTGCATCAGGATTTGTCCTCAGTGTGATTAACTGAAAGGTTTAAAAGCTGTGAGAAATTCTGCAGAGGATTTTATTTTTACATCAGTTTCTTCCCCTCCCCCCGCCCCCCAAAATAATAGAAGGTACACTTTACTTTCCACATGGAGTACAATTTCTCTGTGACCATACAGACTGTTGAGTTATAATAACCTTGCAAGATGAACTGTTCCATTTTTTTCAATTATTGGGAAATGTTTCTTAAAGTTCCAGTTAAATATATTATTTTTAAAAAATTTACTGCATCATCCCTTGTTAGTTTTTTCTTTTCATTGATATTTTCATCCTTCAAAAGGAAACATTCAACTTAAAAATCACACTTCTGTCTGAAAATTTCTTACATCCTATAGTTACAAGGAATGCGGTGAGCAGAGAAAAGCCCCAGACAGAATGAGAAAGAGAGGTACCGACAAAGGGATCACACAGAATTTAGTCTGGGTGGGAGTTCAGCAGCAGGGGAGGAGGAGTAGGCAGCCATTAGTAGACTAAAATAAAGAACAGCCATTCAAATAAATTAAATACACCCCATTTTTTAAAAAAGGTTAAGCTCAAACTTAAAGATAAAGATAAACCGCAGTACAACCTAGTAAACAGTGACAGACAACCCCCCCCCCACACACTTTAAATATGAAGGTGGAAGGCCAGCAGCAGTTTAACAAGGGTGGGCACTATCCAGTTTACTTCACAGAGTGCAAACTGTATGACCATTTGCCAAGTGACATATGTATAAACCCACTTTGAGTCTCTCATGGCCCTCAAGAACAGTGCAGCCTCTTAAGGCCAAAGCAGATGAACCAGTGAGGCCTACAGAGATAGCGAATTATTTGAAGAGACGGCATATAAGGACATGGTAATACTGTTTCACCTCAGAGCTGGCTTCCCACATCCTCCAGTTAGGGAAGTTGGTTTCATGAGCCGAAGGAATGGAGGAAAAAATGCCTCTCTTTGGAACTCCACCTCTGATAGAGGTGGGAAGAGACTGATCAGGCACTGAAGTGATCATTCCAGAAGATGGGGTTATAAATGAGAGATGCAGACAGGCTATGGTAATAGGGTACATTTGAAGACATCAGGTTGTAATTAAGTTAAGGTATTAATTACTATTGTATCCAGTTTTTATAGTTAATATTCCCAGACAAAAAACTGCATTAAGATGGAGTTAAGATAGTGTCTGAGTAACTTTTTCATTGAGCAGAACAAAATATCCAAAGTTTGGAAGCTTGAAGTGAATTAAATTCAAATTGGAAATAATACAGAAAGAGTAATTAATTATCAGATCAGCTGACCAAGGAATGTGGTGAATTCTGCCTCACTTTGGGGGTCTTTAAATCAAGATTTGGATGTCTTGCTAGAAAGATGTGTTCCACTTCATCCCTATGTTGTTAGATTAGATGCAAAAATCAGTAGGTGAAATCTATGGCCAATGTTATACAAGATGCCAGACTAAAGTATCACAATGGTCCCTTCCAGCCATAAAATTTAACTTATCTTCCGTTGCTCTGCACTTGTACAGTCATTTTCAACCGTCCAAAGTGGAAGTCAAATGCTGCCAAATTAGAAAGACAGAATTTTACATCAACTTTGTACTCACTTTGCACTGGTGTAAAATATTAGGATGCATAAGAAATTGGATTAAAAATGTTTTAATACCATTATATTAATCAATGCTATTCTCATATGGAATATTATGCTCATTTCTGATCACCCTATCTCAGAAAGGATATAGTAGAAGACGACGGCTTCAGAAATGAGTGATAAAAATAAACAGGCCTGAGAAGATTTCTATATGAAGAGAGACTAAAACTATTAGGACTGTTTACTTTAGAAAAGAGATGAATAGGTGGGGACATATTAAAGGTATACATTGCAAGAAAAAAGGGACTTTAGAGGCAGCAGATTTAAAACTTCTAATAGGAACAATTTTTGACCCAATGCATATTTAACCTATGGAGCTCATTTCCATGAGATATTAATGGGGCTAACAATGTAATACTACTAAGAATGAGTGGACTTTTATACGGATAAGAAGATCTTCCAAAGTTAGGTAGGCAACAATGTATTGGATATGAATCTGCATACTTGGGGTATAAGGCAACCTCTAAGTGAAGAAAAGTTAGGACTAAACTTCTCTCTGATCTAGTTATTCCATTATGAGCTTTCTTGAACTTTCTTCTGAAGCATCTAGTGCTGGCAACAGGTTACTCGACTAGATGGGCCACTGGGCTGAGCTAGTATGGCAATTGCTATGTCCTATATCCTGAGCTAAGAAGAGAAAATGTTTTTTCTCTTTGTTCAGTTGTTTACTTTGTGTATTTGACAGTCATCTGTGTAGAGTCACTGTTTCTCCTGGGCAGTCAGTTACTCCCTTCCAGAAATCACTCTTACAGATATCAACATAATGACTTTTTAAAATAAGAATTAATTTTTCAAAAATAAATAAATTGAAAAGCCACTTTCAGAGAGACCATCTTGCCAAATGACATATGTATAAACCCACTTTGAGCCTCTCATGGCCCTCAAGAACAGTGCAGCCTCTTAAGGCCGAAGCTGATGAAGCAGTGAGGCCTACAGAGATAGCGAATTATTTGAAGAGATGGCATATAAGGACATGGTAATACTGTTCCACCTCAGAGCTGGCTCCCCACATCCTCCAGTTAGGGAAGCTGGTTTCATGAGCCTCAAAAATGGGGTGTATTTAATTTATTATCCATATTTATCCATAAAGCTGGAATTTTTAAAAGTCATTAAAAAAAGTGAAGTGGCTGATGTGCCTTTAATTAATGCTCAGTTAAGAAAGATTGTGGTACCCCCATTTACAGGTGCCACAACTTGCCAAAGCAACATGAAATATCAATAAAGCCTCTGTAGTCATACAAGTAACTATCCTGTAATTATATTCTAGAACTGATTTGACAGATTTATTATTATTATTATTATTATTATTATTTTATTTTTTTATTTAATTCAATATTTATATTCAGGGTAGCACAAAAAGGCCACAACCAGGTTGGGCCTCATTTTACTAGGCACAGTGCAAACACTGTAAACAATAGTCATTGCTCCCAAAGAGCTTAGTGTCTAAAATAGAAGACATAACAGGGGGCAGAGACAAACAAGTGGGCTGGGATGGAGGGAAGGGGAAGAAGGACAACAAACCTAAGATGGTATGCACAGTTTTTAGCCCTTCATGAGGATTGATCACAGCACTCCCCATGACTAGCCATGATCGGGCTTCAGTATTCTGTATGCATTATGGCAGAGAGTTCTGAGGAGGGATGTGAAAAAGGACAATTTGGTGGCTTTATGGATTTTCCCTGGAAGCTTGGCAATAAGATAACAGATTGATGGGGTGGGGTTGAGATTTTTTCTATGCTCAGAGACATCAGTGCATGTTTGCATTGTGAGTGGAAGGAACCTGATGAGGGTGAGAAGCTGAGGAGAAGAAGAAGAGCAGAGATGAGTCAGCCTAAGAAATGGGAAGGGATGGGAGGGCAGAGGCAGGTGGAGGGATTAGAAGAAAGCTGGGAAGCAGTCTCAGTGTCTGTGATAGGGGAGAGGGAGGCAAGTGTGATGGAGAGGTGTGATAGGGATGGTCTTGTCAGATTTTGTCAAGTTATTTTCCTTTGAAGAAATCAAGAAGATCCTATGGGGAGATATGCATTCATATTCAATTTGTCATTCACTAGTACTCCTAAATGTCTTGCTTCATGACTGTGTTTATGAATAAGGTCTCTTAACTTATGGTTATGTTGTAAGTAATTCTTCTGTAGGATCCAGTATAAAAAAGTTGGACTATACAGCCCTGGAGACAGAATTACTCTAACCGCAGAACGCATAAAGCACTACTGGTAAGCTAACGTGACATTCCACCCATATGTCTCAACCCTCACCTACAGGGACCACATTTAGAGGAGATTTAGTAGTTCAGTTCCTGCTCCCATTCGTAGTTGGTCTATCTGCTGAAAATGCTAATCACTGCCAGATGTGTTGGCAGTTTTGTGGCATGGACATCTGTTCACTAAGAACTGTTTTTTCTTCTGGCTAGGAACAGATGCCACAACTAAACCCCAGATTGTGAGTTCAATCCTTGAGGGGGGCTATTGGATGACTTAATTGGGGATTGGTCCTGCTTTGAGCGGGGGGTTGGACTAGATGATCTCCTGAGGTCCCTTCCAACCCTGATATTCTATGATATACTTTACAGAAGCCACTAAAGAATTGTTGACATTTGGTCATTATTAACCTTAGTTGGATTGGACCTGGTGACCTAGAGGTGAAAGGCTCCCAATCTCTGAGGCATCCAGTCTCCAACTAACTACATGAAAGTCATCCAGGATACACATTTCATTTATGTTTATTTTACTTCAAAATATCAAATAGATTTCCAAAATATGAGGTCTTTACAAAGTCAAACTCCCATAGGAATCAATTTCCCTTTGACTCAGAGTCTGTTGGACTCACCTTGACTAGCACCTCACTTCACAAGTAGCTCACAAGTGAATGGAACTATTTGTGGAGTGACGACAGACTCTGGTTCTTTGTGAATACAGTCTGATTCATTCCACCAGCGCATAATATAAATATACACCTCTACCCCAATATAACGCGACCCGATATAATATTAATTCGGATATAACACAGTAAAGCAGCACTCCGGGGGGTGGGGGGGGGGAAGTGCTCTGGTGGATCAAAGCAAGTTCAATATAACGTGGTTTCACCTATAACACAGTAAGATTTTTTGGCTCCCGAGGACAGCATTATATCGGGGTAGAGGTGTACAAGAGGAGCTCAAAGATAATAACAGGCAATTAAATCGCATGTTTCAGGGCACATCTACACTGGTCAGGAAAGAATGCCTCTCTCCTTCCATCACTGAATTGCACAGTCGGTGAGATGGCTTTTTTGGGAGGGCCCCCCTTGGATGCATCAGATATTGGTCACTAATGTAGGCAACATCCCAGACTTGATGGACCAATAGTCTGCTTGTATATGACAAATCCTGAATTCCTAGGCGATTCTATTATGTGGCAACCATTCCTACTGTGTCTGAGTGCTTCACAGTCCTTAACATATTTATCCTCACAATACCCCTCTAATGTAGACGAATGCTCTTATGGCTGTTTTGCAGATAAGGAACCAAGGCATAGAGGGTATGTCTACACAGCCCATGGCAGTGAGTCTCCCAGGCTGAGTCGACAGATTTGGGCTTGCAGGGCTCATGCTACTGCATGAAAAATAGCTGTGTTGGTGTTGTGGCTCAGGCTGGAGCTCAGGCTCTGGAAGCCTAAGGAGAGCAGTGGACTCCACAGCCCAAGCTCCAGCCTGAGTCAGAACTTCAAAGCACTGTCTACACATCTATGTTTAGCATAGCAGCACAAACCCCGGGAGGCTGAGTCTGTTGACCCAAGCTTCTGTGGGCTGTGTAGACATACCTACAGAGATGGAATAACTTGCCTTAGGTCACATAGCATGTCTGAGGCACAGCAGAAAATTGAACCTAGGTCTTCTAAGCATATGAATAGCACCCTTCCTCTCTTGCATTCCTTAAAAGACGGAACCAGAGACCTATTCAAACTACAGATGCAAATCATTGTTTCCTGCAGACTAAATGAGAGAGTGTATGCATTAGAAATGTATGTTTTCAAGTTCTTGCACATTTTGCTTTATGTATTCATCTTTCTCCAAAATCTCATGGAAGTTCACCCCCTCTCCCACTAGGGCTCAGAGATAATTTAGTTCATAACAGATTGGCTTAATTTAGAAATCTCACATATTCCTCTTGCTTGTAGGAGTAATGAAATTAATATAGAATTACCATACAAAAATCAAGCAACAATGTAAATACTAGCATAAATGAATTCACCTACCTTAGGTACAAAAACAAGGCAGAGTGTAATGGTACTGCAGAATATAATGACTAAAGCAACAATGCAGAACTGAACATTGGGTTGATCCCGAGTGAGGAATGAAACTGCAGCTCCAATAATACACATGATCCCCACGTTGTATACACTCATCCCAATGTATTTGCTGTCATTCAAAGCAGGAATGCTGACATTTCGAGTCTCCCATGCTAAGAAACAACCAAATAACTGAAATAGAAAAAAAAGAAAGAAAGAAAAGAAAAGAAAAGAAAAGAAAAGCTCACTGTTATAACACAATACAGCTAGTTTACACGAATCAAAAAACTAGGTTTTATTACAAGCTGTTATATATTTGGTATGGTATTTCTCTATGACCAATTTATGGATTGTTGACAGATCGATACAGCATTAAGAACCAGAGATATGAATGTGCACAGCACACAATATCTAATTCAAAATACACTAACTTCTACCAGTAACTACAAAAATTAGATTTATATTGCTAATCCTACTTTCAAGAGATAAAGAGATAAATGTGAAAACTATATTAGCAATCAGAAGAGATGGGACTGAATTTCCCCAAAGTTCAGGGTTGTTTGAATCTAGGCCCATCTTTAGCCATCAGTAAAGAAATATCATTACTGCTTTCATTCAAGGATTTCATTAAAACCCAAATATGGGAGGCCCAATTCATTTAGGTTTTTTTTCAGCGATGACTGAGAGTCCTAGTCAATCCTAGTCAATCATTCACTGATTATCACCTCCATTAGTAAACAGCAGTGCTGAGAAACATCCTGTGACATCATTCAGACCTGTCCAGATAGAAATACCCACAGAAAAAAGC
The DNA here is from genome assembly GCF_003597395.2 of Chelonoidis abingdonii. Classification (NCBI taxonomy): domain Eukaryota; kingdom Metazoa; phylum Chordata; order Testudines; family Testudinidae; genus Chelonoidis; species Chelonoidis abingdonii. Next base: position 124,241,544 of record NC_133770.1, read on the forward strand.
AGCACACCAGCTGCTAGGACAACAAATGTGATTTATTTCATCACAGGAGGAGCTGATAGTAACCATTATATTTAGGTGGCCTAACACCTAGTATAAACGATTCTTGTGACCTTTTTTGACAAGCTCTAACACCTCCACACAACAGGCCCTTGAAATTCAGTACAGGGAATGTCTTTAGGCTTCAGCAGGGGTTCTCAACCTTTCCTGACTACTGTACCCCTTTGAGGAGTCTGATTTGCCCTGTGTACCCCAAGTTTCACCTCGCTTAAAAACTACTTGCATACAAAATCAGACACAAAAATACAAAAGTGTCACGGCACCCTACTACTGAAAAATTGCTTACTTTTCTCATTTTGTCCATGTGAAATTTTAGCCTGTACTGACTTTGCTAGTGCTTTTTATGTAGCCTGCTGTAAAACTAGGCAAATATCTAGATGAGTTGATGTACCCCCTGAAAGACCTCTGCATACTTCCAGTGTACCCCTAGTTGAGAACCACTTGGTTAGAAAAGCACTTTTTCTTTGAAATTCCATTAAGCTGGAGGAGGACACATTGTCCTCTGAGGAACCCTGGGGACCAGAAAGCTTTTCTGGGACTGGGGAAACTGGGTCAGACTCCCCATGGCACATGTCCCCCATGTTCCAGCCCACCCCACTCAAACCAAGCCTCTCAGTATGCCAGGGAGACTCCCGTTTGCAACCAAAAACTCCCCATTCCCAATTTAATGTCATTTCCTGCATAAAAACATTACTCAGAATATGCGTCAGCCACACATGCACACCAGCCTTTGTTTGGAGAAACTCTGGCCAAAGCCATCCCTTGGGTAGGCTGAATCAGGGCAACCGCTCCAGGCCCCACACTTTGGGAGGCCCAGCGGGCTGGTATGATTAGCTGGTGCGGTCAGTCCTAGAAGCGATGAATCTGTCACTTCTACACTGGGCCTCCCCACTCTGGGCCCCACGCTTTGGGAGTCCACCCGGGCTGGTGCAATTAGTCAGCGTGGTCAGTCCTAGAAGAAACAAATCCGTCACTTCCGCCCCAGGCCCTGCACCCCACTAAGGACGGTCCTGAAATATGACAGATGCACAACATGCTGGGTAATGTAGCTGACCTTTGCTCTCCTTTTGGTTTCAACCAATGGGAGTTCAGAAGGGGCAGAGTTGGATGGGCTTGGTGACCAATGGCACAGGGGGGTGGAAGCTTTGAAGAACAGGGTTGCAGTGGTAGTGTGGAGCCCTGGCAGTGTGAAGTGGAGTCAGGTAAGGGGGTGGTGGCAGTATGCCAGAGAGAGGGCGGTCATGCCCAGCTCTCCCCCAGGCCCTGACCACTGCAGGGAGTAGATAGATAGGGAGTTCAGGGAGGGGGACACAGCCCCACTCACTCTGGGACTCAACACAGCAGGAGGTGGGTGGGGTGGGTGGGTTCATGCCTCTTTCTCCCCAGGCCTTTGAGTGCAACAAGAGGGGTATCAGGAAGGGAGTAATATCCCTCCTCTTTTGGGACTTGGTGCAGCCGGGAAGCGGTAGACCTGGGTAGTTCTATTCTGCTGAAAACACCAGACCAAAAGTGAATGTCTTCTCTTCACTTCCCAGGGTGTAAATGCAGCCCTGCCTCCCAGAACATAGCCTACAGTCAGGGGCAGCTCTATGTTTTTTGCTGCCCCAAGGACTGCAGTCAGCTGTTCACACGGATTCAGCGGTGTTTCTGCTGGTGATCTGCCGGTCCTGCACCTTTGGTGTACCTGCCGCCAAATTGCTGCTGAAGCCACAGGAACTGCGGACCTCCTGAAGGCTGCCTGACTGCCTCCCTCACAGCAACCAGCAGGCCGCCCCCATGGCTTGTCTCCCCAGGCACGCACTTCCTGCGCTGGTGCCTAGAGCTGCCCCTGCCTGCAGCTGAGCTTGGGATAGCCCTCCTGGGGCAGGGCCCACACTGGGGGTGGGGCTGCAACTCTGCTTACTTTGTTGTGTGTCCTACAGGGTGCCGGCATTGGATGGGCTGGAAAAAGCTAAGGAGACTGGATGGGAGTATTAGTGAGTTGGCAAGGGGATGGAAGTGATGGTGTGTCAGTAGGGCTAGCAGTGGAAGCGTTGTGGGGTGGGAGGCAAGGCAGTGAGGTTAGCAGTGGGGGTGTTTGGAGGGCATCACGGGTGTTGGAGGCTGGGGTGCAATGTTTCCTGAAATGAATTTGAAAGTGTCGATCAGTATGCCTCATTCCCTTTGGGGGCACCACAGGGGGAAGGGGGGAAAGGGAAAAAAGAGAGAGGGGTTGCTTTCCCCTCAGCCAAATGCACAGTACCAGTCGATCATTCCCCGCAGGACTGCAGCCTTCTCCTGTTGCTAGCTAACGTAGCTAGTCTGGTAGCTCAAGTGGTAGTAGTCTGTGCTGCAATGTCCCTGATGATGATGGTGATGATAGGACATGGAGGGTGGAGGCTTACAGTTACAGTTCTGACCATGTAATTAAAAAGTGTCTCATAATGCATATGCATAAAGGGGCTGAATGACGGTTGCAGAGACAACCTTAATATGAAGGTTGCTTACCTGTATCCAGTTCTTCAAAATGGACTCTGCATATTCATACTGTTGGATGTGTGCTGCCTGCTGTCATTGAATGGTGCAATCTTCCACTAGCAGTGCCTAGTCAAATACTCACATGCCCCTTTCTGCCCCTACCCTCAGCCTCCGAGCATTATTCTGAAGATGAGGCTATAAAAGGGAGGGAGGCAGGAGTTACCACCTCAGTTCCTTCCACTGCTAATGCTGAGCCAGTAGAAAACAGGACCCCACAAAACAGAGGAAGGAGAGCAGGGCATGTGAATATGCAGAATCTATCTCAAAGAATCTCAGTTACAGGTTAGTAACATTAATTTCTTCTTTGACTGTTCTCTGCATAGTCCCACTCCTGGTATAGTTTAGTCCATAGTACACATTTTAAATAGGATGGTGGGTATGGAGTCCTAACTAAACAAAGACTGAAGCACAGAACTACCAACTGTGCATCTGACCATATACAACAGATAATGTCTAATGAATATGTGTTTTTACTCCACATGGCTCCTGTACAAATTTATAGTAGTGGAACATGTCTCAGACATGCCACCAATGCTGCCATCATCCTAGTAGAGTGTGCTTACAGTTGAAGAGTGGGAGATAATGCTGCACTCTTATAACTTTCTATTATACACTGTCTGACCCATCTTGATAATGTTTGTGCTGACGCAAGATTTCCTTTATCGTTACCAGCGTACGAAACAAGCAATTTACGCAAAAACCTAAAGTCCTTGTTCCTACTGAAATAGAATGATAAAATTTTTTTTGCATCCAAACAATGCAGCTTTGATTTGCCCTTACTCAAATGAGATCTGGGAAAAAACACTGGTAGACTAATGGACCGACTGATATGGAACTCAAGTGATATTTTGGTATGAATCTAGGATGTGGATGAAGAAATACACTGTATTTATAAAAGGTCATAAATAGAGTGTCAACCATTAAGGCATGAAGTTTACTAATCTTCCAAGCTAATGTTATGGCTATAATAAAAGCAGCCTTAATTGATAGATGAAATAAGGAACATGAAAATAAGGGCTCGAAGGATGGAGACATAAGCTGTGATTGCATTAAGTCCAATGGTGCAATAGAATCTCTTACCGGGGGTACAAATTTAGTAATCCTTTAAAAAACTGTTAACAACATTATGTGAAAATACTGATTTGAATATGAGAAGCTGCTGTTGCAGCTAAATATACCTTTAAATGCTTTAAATATGCTTTAAATATAACAATTACTCTAATATAGTTTGAATAGGGACCAACACAGGATTTATACTCGTATCAGATAGCCATGGCAAAAATCTTTTCCATTTTAACTTATAATATTTTCTAGTTGATTTCCTTATAGCATTAAGTAGAACATGTAGAAAAAAATTATCTAAGTTACATCTGTAGACAAAGACTTCTCCAACTCTGCTAAAAGCGTATTGCCCGTGTTGTCAGATGCAGTGATGACAGGGTGTCGATGGTACACTTTTCCTTGCTGTTGTGTTAGAGGCCTGGTCTACACTACGAGTTCATGTCGAATTTAGCAGCATTAAATTGAATTAACCCTGCACTCGTCCACACAACGAAGCCCTTTACTTCGATATAAAGGGCTCTTAAAATCGATTTTTGCTCCTCCACGATGAGGAGAGTAGCACCGAAATCGACATTGCCATTTCGAATTAGGGTTAGTGTGGCCACTATTCGACGGTATTGGCCTCTGGGAGCTATCCCACAGTGCACCATTGTGACCACGCTAGACAGCAATCTGAACTTGGATGCACTGGTCAGGTAGATAGGAAAAGCCCCACAAACTTTTGAATTTCATTTCCTGTTTGCTCAGCGTGGAGAGCTGATCAGTACAAGTTACCATGCAGAGCTCATCAGCCAGAATCTTTTTCTCAGCCTGAATGAAGTACCCTCCCTACCCTCCCAAGGCATTATCCAAGACCATGAAGCCATGGAAGGGACATCTGGTGAGTGTACCTTTGAAAATATAAAACATGATTTAAAAGCAAGCATTTTTTAATGATTAATTTGCCCTGAGGACTTGGGATGCATTCAAGGCCAGTACAGCTACTGGAAAAGTCTGTTAACGTGTCTGGGGATGGAGCGGAAATCCTCCAGGGACATCTCCATGAAGCTCTCCTGGAGGTACTCCAAAAGCCTTGCAGAAGGTTTTTAGGCAGTGCAGCCTTATTCCGTCCTTCATGGTAGGACACTTGACCATGCCATGCTAGTAGCAATTACTCTGGTATCATTGCATGACAAAGCCTGGCAGCGTATGGTCCCAGTGTTTGCTGGCATTCAAGCAACATCTGTTCTTTATCTCACTGTGCTACCCTCAGGAAAGTGATATCATTCATGGTAACCTGGTTGAAATATGGGAATTTAATTAAGGGGACATTCAGAGGTGGCCATTCCTACTGGACTGTTTGCCTGTGGCTGAAAAGAAATCCTTCCCTGCAGTTAGCCAAACTGGGGGAGTGGGGAGGGGGCACTGGCACTGAGCTTTTCACATTTGGCTAGCAGGGATCTTCCCTGATACCAGCCATGTGGTGAGGAGAGGGATAAAGCGATCATCCCAGAGAATTGGATGGGGGGAGGGGGAGTTTAGTTTGGTTTCTGCTGCTACATGTTAACAGGAAAACCACAGCACTCAATGGGCTTTGCTTGGTATGTGGGAAAGGAAGGTGCTGCTTTTATGAAGGCTGCAGAAGCTGAAAGACAATGGCTTACCATGGCCGCATGCAAGACGAATTCTGTTGCCCGGACCTGCGTCTGTGATCTCTAACACCAAAGGCACTCAATATTAAGATGCAAAATGTGACCTTGTAGTGAAATCACATGTGCTATGTAATGTGAATAGTGTTTTCACCGTGAAAGAGTATAAGCATTGTTCTGTAAAATTTATCTTTTTAAATACTTCTCTCCCTTTTTTTCCTCCCTCCCACAGCTGCAAATTTTTCAAGCCTCCCTCCTCCTTCCCGAAGGCTCTCTCAGATAAGGTGGCGAAAAAAATCGATGCGAGACTAAATGTTCTCAGAAATCATGGAATCGACCCGCAATGAAAGAGCTCATCTGAATGAGTGGAAGGTCACCCTATCCCAGTACAGGAAAGCTGCCAGTGAATGTGAGGCCATGAGGGATGAACGTGAGGAGAGGCAAGACACTCAAGATGAGAGGTGGCGGGATGCAATGCTGGGGCTGCTGTGTGATCAAACTGACATGCTCCGGCATCTGGTGGAGCTTCAGGAATGGCAGCAGGATAACAAAGTGCTGCTGCAGCCCCTGTATAACCGCCCTTTCCCCTCCCCAAGTTCCATAGCCTCCTCACCCAGACGTGTAAGAACGCGAGGGGGAGGGGGAGGCTCAGTGCACCCGCACACTCCACACCAGTGGACAGCCCAAGCAAAAGGCTGTCATTATTTTGAACTTTTGAAGTGGCCTTTTCCTTCCCTCCTATCCTCCTCCCAAACCCCACCCGGGCTACCTTGTCAGTTCTCTCCCCATTTTTCTAATCAATTAATAAAGAATACATGATTTTTAAATGATAGTGACATTATTTCCTTAGAAAGCAAGCTGTGATCGAAGGGGGAGGATGGGTTGCTTACAGGGAATGAGTCAATCAAGGGAGCGGGTTTTCATCAAGGAGAAACAAACAGAACTTTCACACTGTAGCCTGGCCAGTCTTGAAACTGGTTTTCAAAGCTTCTCTGGTGAGCAGCGCTTTCTGGTGTGCTCTTCTAATCGCCCTGGTGTCTGGCTGCACGTAATCAGCGGCCAGGTGATTTGCCTCAGCCTCCCACCCTGCCATAAATATCTCCCCCTTACTCTCACAGAGATTGTGGAGCACACAGCAAGCAGCAATAACAATGGATATATTGGTTTGACAGAGGTCTGAGCGAGTCAGTAACATGCGCCAGCATCCCTTTAAATGTCCAAATGCACATTCTACGACCATTCTGCACCTGCTCAGCCTGTAGTTGAACAGCTCCTGACTACTGTCCAGCCTGCCTGTGTATGGCTTCATAAGCCATGGCATTAACGGGTAGGCTGGGTCCCCAAGGATAACTATAGGCATTTCAACATCCCCAACTGTTATTTTTGGTCTGGGAAGTAAATCCCTTGCTGCAGCCATTTAAACAGATTAGTGTTCCCGAAGACGCGAGCGTCATGAACCCTTCCCGGCCATCCCACATTGATGTTGGTGAAACATCCCTTGTGATCCACCAGTGCTTGCAGCACCACTGAAAAGTACCCCTTGCGGTTTATGTACCGGCCTCCCTGGTGCTCCGGTGCCAAGATAGGGATATGGGTTCCATCTATCACCCCACCACAGTTAGGGAATCCCATTGCAGCAAAGCCATCCACTATGGCCTGCACATTTCCCAGAGTCACTACCTTCAGTAGCAGCAGCTCAGTGATTGCTTTGGCTACTTGCATCACAGCAGCCCCCACAGTAGATTTGCCCACTCCAAATTGATTCCTGACTGACCGGTAGCTGTCTGACATTGCAAGCTTTCACAGGGCTATCGCCATTCCCTTCTCAGCTGTGACGGCTGCTCTCATCTTGGTATTCTGGCGTTTCAGGGCAGGGGAAAGCAAGTCACAAAGTTCCATGAAAGTGCCCTTATGCATGCGAAAGTTTCGCAGCCACTGGGAATCATCCAACACCTGGAACACTATGTGGTCCCACTAGTTTGTGCTTGTTTCCCAGGCCCAAAATCGGCATTCCATGGCTAGAACCTGTCCCATTACCAGCATGATCTCCAATGCGCAGGGGCCCACGGTTTGAGAGAATTCTGTGTCCATGTCCTCATCACTCTTGTCGCCGTACCACTGTTGTCTTGGCCATGCTAGTATGATCAGTATCAACTGTGATTAATCCGGTCAGATTTTTTTCAACCACTTTCAACATTAGAGAAAAAGCCACACCCAGCTCAGCAATTATCAGACCAATCCTAGTGATGAATCCTTGATTGATAGCCAAAATACTGAAGCAGCCTAGTTGCACGGGGAGCTCCCTGGAAGAAAATACCACCCATAGCCAAAAGAGATCAGCTCCTATTGTCTAGCCTAAAGAAAACCCTTGAGTCGTCAGCTTACCTATAAACAAATCTAGTGTTCTCCCTTGAAATATTGTATTTTCTCTGTAAAAATCCCTGCTCGCTCTCCAGTCAGTGTTCTGATGCTTAGATGCAAACTGTGCATCAGTTCCACTGGGACTCCGTATACTCCTGTCTGATTGTGCTAGGGACTCTACTTGTCTCCTGCCCGCAGGACCCTGGGCTACCATCATCACCTGGGAACTCCGACCAGTTCAAGCTTCAGGGAGCGGTGAGATCCCCTTCTTTTTCTCTCTCTTTGTTTTCCTTCTACCTTAGGTATTAACCTTTAATAATGTATGTTATGTTGGTTTAGCCCTCCATGTGTAGTTATCCCTATTATTCAATAAATAACTTTTACGGTTACACTGGTTGCTTCTCTCTCTCTTGCTGAACTTTACTCTTTTGTGTTTTTAGCTTCCCCCATTCACTCTACAGCAATGCTTCTTTTACCTAAGCTAAAGATCCCTGCAGCGCCCAAAATACTGTGGGGTTTGCTCATCAAGTAGGTTACTGCCAGTACAAATGTGATGTGAGAGTGGGGATAGGGATGTGCTGAATCTGGGATGCATAAGGGTAACAGCTTGAAAGTGCTGCTTGACCCAGTCCATGGAGCCCAGGGGTATATAAGAAGAGTCAGCTTGAAAGTGCTGCTTCCTCCAGCCCAGTGAGTCCAAAGAAATATAAGGGGTCAGCTTGAAAGTGCTGATTGACCTGGTCCGCTCAGACTTGCTCTGTTAATGTACGTATGGGTGTGGGTGTGTTCATCTGGTTCTGGGGTTGGAGAAACCCAGCCCTAGGGAACCTAGGTCCTGCAGGATAGCTCAGTTAGGAGGGGACTTGCATAATGGAGAAGTAGAGCTCCATATGAAAACACAAGTGACACAAGCAGTACACTGAAAGAATTACAAACACCTCCCCCCCAGAAGAGTAACCCAAATAAATGAGCATACCGCAAAGTAACGGGCAAATCTGATAACAGGATGTACATGAAAAAAAGAAAATCCTTCATATGGAATCTGGTAAAGCTTATCTATCTTGTTTGCAATTAGCTGCCACGACGATGGGGTATTTCATATTAATTTTGCTGGTTGCCATACTCTCTCCAAAAGTGGGAGAGAAACTTTATTTGAATATATCAAAATATATCAAAAATGGGATGCACAGTTTATTTTAATGAAAAGGAAGGTTATTTCAATGTAGAAACCATTCTGCTGATTAATTCCTGGGAATGAATGGCATCCTCTGAAGTTGAAGGTGTTGAGGCTACTCCCACATTTTTGTCTGGAGAGGATTCACCCATAGGTTCCTAGTCATGGGAAAGATCTGTCTGTAGAGAAACGTCTACCTTCTCCTCTTCATCATATAATTCATCATTAATTAGAGTAGGGGACTTGTATCCCATTACTGGATCCATTAGTGTAGGATCCAAATGTCTTGGATCTGAATGTGCTCTTGAGAGTGGATGTGTCCAATACATATAATTTGGATCTGGATGTCTCAGATCCAGAAAGACCTCACCAGATTGATGGGGAACAGAAGGCCTGACCCTGGACAGAAGTTGATATGGAAGGTCTGGAGCTAACCAATAAGGTCAAGGAATTCATGGAGGCACTTGCCAATCCAGTCAATTTCGACAGTTTGGTATCATGGCAGAACCAGGAAGATACCTGGGTTTGTAGTAGTCCGTGTCCAATGGAGGTCTCTGAGACTGTGGTTCCGGACTATTCATTGGATCCAGTTGTTCATTTGAATGTGGATCTGAGTCCAGATCTGACAACAAAATGATTGGGGTGGGGGGACTACTGAGATTGGTATTCTTAACATGGACATTGGAGAAATCATCATCTGAGGAGAGTCCGAAGGTGTCTTGGGTGGTGGAAGTAACATCATCAATGGGACATCTGATTTCCTTTTCTTGTGAGAGTGTGGGGATGGATTCCCATCCAATCGTCTTTTCACTGTTATTGCAGAATCCACTGGAACTGAGGAGTGTGGTTCCACAGACACTTGTATGTTTGCTGCATTGGATCTGATGAGTCTACAGACAGGTGTTTAGTCTTCCCTTTTTTCTTCCTTGGAACCGATGGCCTTGGTTCCATGGAAGTTCTTGACATCTATTGTTTACCTTCCATGTCTGATTTCCTTGATACTGGTACCTTCTTTGGTATGGGGATCAGATGACTTTGTTACCAAGTGCTCAATTTCTTTAGAACTGGAGTTTGTTGCTGAGACAGATGGCTTACGTTCAAAAGGCTTCCTGAAAACAGAAGGGCTCAGAGTTCACCTAGAGCCTTATCTTCCAGAGCCTTAGGAACTAAGGATCTGGAGGTTCTTGCTGATAACGCTTCTTGTAGAAGGAAGGCTTGGAGTCTCTTCTGCTTCTCCTTTCTGGCTTGCAGTGTGAAAGTGCTGCAGGTTGAACAATAGGAAGGAAAATGCCCTTCTGCTAAGCACTCCAGGGAGCAAACATGGGAGTCCAGATCTAGGTGAACTGCCAGACATGACACATCTCTTAAATCCATGCTTCCTGCTCTTCGTGTCCACCACAAGAACAACAAAAACTAACACAAACAATAAACTTTTATCTATAAAACAACAACCAAGGCACTGTAACTAACTGTCTAAAGAATCTTGATTTGTAGAAGGCTCATGACTGTGTCAGCAGGTGGAAGGAACTGAGGTGGCAACCACTGCTCTGCCCACTTTTATAGCCATGGCCTCAGAATGAGCGCAGAGGCTGAGGGTGAGGGCAAAGAGGAGCATACAAGCGACTGACTAAGCATTGATAGTAGAAGGCTGCACCGTTCAATGGCACTGGTTGGTGCATATCCAAGAATGGGAATATTCAGAGGACGCGCAAAGAAGAAACTGGCATTTCCTAACTTTTGAGTGCTTAACTTTGAATCCCTAATTATGTCCTTTTAACATTGTTTTTGGGTGTTCAGTATCACTATTACTGTTATTACAATAATAAAATTACAATACTGATTTACCATATTAGTTTCAAACCAGAATCCTGTAACTTTAATGAACAGAGATAGTGGACAGTACATGCTTTGCAACCTGTGACATGTCAGGATTTCTAGCATTTCCTACTACAATCCTTACTAATTAGATATTTAGAATTTTTATTGAAATATGAAAAGATTCCTTTAAAAAAATCATTAGTCTGGGAATACAGCCAAGAAACAAAAATGATGCCAGAATTTACTACAAAGGCAGTTATAAAGAGATCAGAAACATCAATTATAACTGAAAAACTGATTTGAATAGGGTTGTGGGAGTTGTGGTTTGACCCATCCTCATTTACAACCCGAGAACAGCATGTAAAGTAGTTAAATATTCTCTAGCTCAATAGGAAAATACTTCATTTCTATGATAACTGAAGAAAGGGACAAGATTTGGGTGCAAATGTGTTTCTTTCACAACTGTATGTTATAATTTGAGGAGTTTATTCCTACTTCATATTGGCATTTATGACAAAATACTTCCTTCTGGGAGAAATCCTTGTTTTTAAAAGAACCGCAACTAATTATGGCCAAGGGGTGTAAAAACAGGGACAAATGCAAAGAGAGTTGCCCGTGGCCTGCTAAGAGGACAGTAATGGTTGTTGCAACGCTTCTTGGTTGCCAATATGAGTGACTGTACTGAGCCCAGCTAAGAATCTAAAGGGTTCTACAAACAGGCAACCGAACTGCTGATATGGTGAGAACACGTTGCTCTTCTCTTTTCCCCTTTGCCCTCACCATGCTGACTCCTTCCTTCCCAAGTGAAGAAGCTAAATTGGAGAAGGGTTGTTAAGACCTTGGCTACACTGGCGCTTTACAGCACTGCAACTTTCTCGATCAGGGGATATGAAAAAACACCCCCGAGTGCAGCAAATTACAGCGCTGCGAAGCGCCAGTGTAAACACTGCGCGCTCCCAGCGCTGTAAACTAATCCCCACGGGGAGGTGGAGTATCTGCAGCGCTGGGAGAGCTCTCTCCCAGAGCTGGTGCCGCAACCACACTCACACTTCAAAGCACCGCCGCGGGAGCGCTCCAGCAGCAGCGCTGTATGGCTGCAAGCGTAGCCATACCCTAAGATTGTGGGAAACCTGCCACCCTCGAAAATGCCATTTTTGAAGTTAAGATTGGGAGCATGAACTGGAGTGAAAGGTTCTAAAGTCTGCAATTCACTGACAATTCCCATGGAAATTATGTGCCTGGCCCCTTTTGAAAACCCCACTTAATGCTTATCTGCATAGTTAGGCACCTAAATACCTTTAAAAATCTGCCCCTTCCCTCTTTGGTTCAATAGGTCCAGAGCTTGTTGATCTTCAGAACATGTTCCAAGGCCTGTTTTTGATTTTCTCTGATGATGTGGGTGGGGTGTGAAAGGCTGGTTTTCCCTTCTTGGTTTGTGGGTTGGAAAGTTCTGTAATCCCTCTTTTTGACATTAGATTATTTTGTGCTATTATCTTTATCTGTGTTTTTAAATCGTAGTGCCAGTGCACTTAGAGAAACTGTGACTGTATAAATTGGAAAACAAAACAAAAAAACCTCCTCTGAAGTCAATGGGGTTACAGCACTATACTTGAAAGGAGAATTTGGGCCATTAACAGAAATTCATTGTAAACTGCTGGAGGAAAACAGGACTGTGAGCAATAAACAGCATGGATATATAAGTTTTAACTGACAAACTTGATTTTTTTTATAGAATTACAAAATTTGTGGATGACAGGGATGCAGTAGAGGCACTATAGCTTGAGTATAGCAAAGCATTTAATGCTGCCTCTTAAAACAACACTTGTAAAATCATTTCCAATTACCTTATTATGAGCACTATCACACAGAGTCCATAGTGTCTTGTGACAAATGTCAATGAACTGAGTTGTAAAGGGCTTCTGCTGGGGTACTGCAAGAACTAGTGTTAAGTACAGACTTATTTAACTTATTATTATTTTTAACATCTTAATTTAGAACAGTGATCTTGAAGAGAAAGTAGAGAACTTCTGTCTTATCTGTGAGTTTCTTTTCCTGAAAAACTGAATGCCTGCAAACCTATTACATAGCCATGTTGGTCCCAGGATATAAGAGAGACAAGGAGATGAGATAATATATTTTATTGTACCAATTTGTGGTTGGTGGAAGGGACAAGCTTTCCAGCTTTGCAGAACTCTTCTTCAGGTCTGGAGAAGGTAACCAGAGTGTCTGAGCTAAACATGAAGCGGGACAGATTGTTAAGCATAAAGAGTTCATATATGCTGTAGGAGACCACTTAAACTGAAGTGGGCAATAAAGGTTGGCAGACAGGGGTGTTATTAACTGTTGTAATGAGCCATAAAATCAGTATCGCTAATAAGTCCATGCAGATCTATTACCCTCTCACTGATTTGCTGGAGGGAGCTGAAACTTAATCACAGTGAGCCCTGGTCTATGGGATCTGCTGACCTACTTCCAGCAGCAAGAATTCTTCCATAGCAATTTTATTTAATAATGTAACACTTATAATGAACATAGGTACTGTGTACACATAGGAATTTTTTTCCTGAATGGATCCCTGAGTATGATCTGAATAACTCTTTGCTTATACACCAGTTTGATTGTTCCACATGTTTCCTTTGAGAGGCATGTCTGCTTATCCTCCGCACAACAGATATGAGTAGGAGTGAGGAAAAAATATCACAAAGGAAGGTCACAGTGAGGATATCAGACAGACGCATAGAAAAATAATAAAAAGCTGGCTACTATCCTGCCAAAAGTCAGGCCTGTCAATAATTGGAGGTCTGTTTTGTCCCAGCTTTGGAAACTCTGCATATTAGACCAGGCTGCTGCTTTGCAGATTTCACTGACTGTTTACAATTTGTATTGTAATAAACCCTGGGGGCCACTCTGATGGATCAGGGCCCTATTGTGCTATTAGGAGACACATAGCAAAACGTCGGTCTCTACCTCTACCTCTATGGCTCTTTTCCTTTGGCTGTGATGCTTGGTTAGTTTTTTCTTTCCTAAAATCAAGACACTGGCAGTTTTTGACCTACAGATATTTCACAGTCTTAAGTCACTGTGAAAATGGAACTGTGGTATTCCACATTTATTATCTCTTAGTGACTTAAAATTAAAAAATATTTTACAAATAATGCCAAAGAACTGGTTGAATTTTTTTCACTGATTATTTTTTCAACAAAAATAGTGTTTTGAGCAAAACAAAAAGAAATCACTGACATTTTTTATTTGTTTCCAATTTTCATGATTTGAAATAAAATATTTTTGGGGAAATCAAAAGGTTTTTTTTTCAGTTTTTCAATGAAAAAGCAAAACATTTTCCTAGGAGAATTAGAAAAAAACAAACAAAAAATTTCCTGTGAAAAACAATTGGCAGTTTTCAACCAGGTCTATAAAAGATGAGTTTTTAAATACCAGCAATTCAAACTCAGTCATGAAATTGAAAGATAAGCTGTGTTCTTTCAGGCTTCACATCATCACCAATAATAGATTCAGCAGTTAACTCTTCTGTTGCTGATGTATAATCAGAAATGTATCCAACTCTCTTTCCTAGATTTGTGTTTATGTACAGAGCTAAATCAAAGTATTAATAGTGCTTAGTTTTGCAGGAATGTAGCCAAATGTGAGTTGGAATACACAATGGAGGTGAAATTCACCCGTTGGTGGAGGCCCGCACATAAAGCCCAAAATTCCCACTACTGTCCTGCATAGGGGGTGCTGGTTAATCTTTCTTAATACCTGCATAGGACCGTGGACAGGAGGCTACATTAACACTGAAATTTATTTAAATAAAACTTCTCACTTCATACCCTAGACCAGGGGTCTCAGACTCAACTGACCATGAGGGCCACATGAGGACTAGTACATTGGCCTGAGGGCCGTATTCCTGACACCTCCCCCCTGATCCTTGGCCCTTCCCCCACTCCACCCCTTCCATAAAGCCCCTCCCCTGACCCACCTCTTCCCACCCCTTCCCTGCCCCATTCCAACTCCTTCCCTGAAATCCCCACCCTAACTCCATCCCCTCCCTGCTGCCAGGGGTGCAGGAGTGGTTTGGGGTGTGGTAGGGGCTCAGGGCAGGGAGTTGGGGTGTGGGGTGCAGGAGGGATCAGGAGTGCGGCAGGGGGTCAAGGCAGGGGGTTGGCGTGCAGGAGAGGTGCAGCAGGGGGTCAGGACAGTGGACCAGGGTGCAGGAGGGGTGTGGCAGGCGGCTCAGGGAAGGAGGTTGGGGTGCAGGAGGAGTGCGGGGTGCACTGGGGCCTCAGGGCAGGGGGTCAGGGTGCGGCAGGGGGCTCAGGGCAGTGGCTTGGGGTGCAAGAGGGGTGTGGCAGGGGGTCAGGACAGGAGGTTCAACTGCAGGAAGGGTTCGGGGGGCGGGCTGTGGCTCGGTGCGCACCGGGGGCACACCGCTCCAGGAAGTGTCTGGAACGTGGGGGAGCAGGGGCACGGGGTGTGTGTGTTGCTGTTGCTTCAGGCACTGCCCCCAGCATCTCCCATTGTCCAGGAACAGGGAACCACAGCCAATGGGAGCTGCTGGAGGCGGTGCCTGAAGCAACATCAACACACACCCCTGCGCCCCTCCTCCCAAAGGTTCTGTCCACTTCCCGTAGCGGAGCAGGGGCAGAGCAGGCAGGGAGGGAGCCTGCCCTGCCCCCAGTGCGCGTTGGGCTGGAGCTGCTCTAGGTAAATGCTGGAGGAGGGCGGGGGGGCTGCAAGGACCTTGCAGGCCGCAGAAAATAACCATGTGTTTGAGACCCCTGCCCTAGACTTCCAGCCCACATGGATTGTAACAGCTTTTCCTTCCTTGTTTCTAGGCAGCCTGTGTCTTTCATCCCTAGATCCTAACTGCTCTTCCCTAACAGCTTTATAACAACTGAACTAAACCTGTGGTAAGCAAACATCCTTTAGAAAACAGCCTATAACTTCACATTATTTCTACTATGGTTTCCAAAGGTTAGATTGCAAGATTTTTAAAGTAATCAATAACTTCTGCCACAAACATACTATCAATTTAAAATGTTAACAACAAATGTACAGTTTATTTTATTGCAATATATTATATACTTTTGCTAAATAAAATAAATGCTACAATGGAGAACAAATATGTGAGACACCATTACAACCTTCTGCAACTTCCCAAATTTGTTTTGGCAGTTCTCCCCTGGTTCAGGTTATAGGGATTTATCCTACAAATCCATACCCCCTAATGTATTTTTCCACATCCTAAAATACCACCATTATTTTATACTATTGAAGAAATATGTAGATCTGGTACCAATTGATGTAAAAATCCCACGATCCATAAAAAGCAAAATAATAATAATAACAAAAAAACAGTTGCAAGGTGGAATATCCAGGATGGTGCTGTATTCACTACATGCACAAGTTTAAATAGTGTAAAGGATAAATAAGCCACTTTCCTCTTATGGGTATTTTCTTTGGCTACTAAAGCATTGGGGAAACACGGAAAGCAAATCCATTCAAAATCACAGGTATTAAGAAAGGTTAACTAGAACTCAAGTTGTTTACCTTATTCTTTTACAGTACAAATTTTGATTCCTCAATGTACAGGTTAATCAAAAGTATCCAGAATACTCAGTTATAAATTAAGTATTAAGAGTATAAATGAATGGTCCAGATTCTGAACAGTACTGCAGGGGTAGGAAAGCAGATCACATGTGCAAAAGCAGTGGTAAAGAGCTATGCAGTGGACATGTACACTAGACACAGTCTCAGCCAGTGCAGTCTGCATAAGGAAATTTATGTGGCTATGACAGGAAGGCTGCCGACTGTGAGACAAATAGCATGTATGAGAATACAAATCTTATATAAACTTTAAACATCTTATTTCTCAAATGGGTTTCATCTTGATAGGTTTTAAAGTATGGTAACTTTTTTTCTATCAAGATTCCAGAAGACAAGCTGTTGATTTATAGCCTAATTCCAAAATAGACAGGTTACTGTAGTCTCCAAGAATAAGCAGCAGAGATGATGAATTTATTGTTAATGTTGTTGATAAATGAATGTTGAGTGACAACTTTTGTTGCTAGTGTTTTTCCAATCAGCTATTTTTAGAGGATTTTTGTGTCAAACGTTGTGATACAATGTCCTCTTAAGACCTTTCCATCCAGATATACCATGGCAACTTCTTCAAAAGTGGTATCATGCTTTGGATTTTTGATACTTTGGGAGTCACAGGTCACAGAGCATTATGGTATTCAAAAATCTGAATATTTCTAAATTTGTTGATTTAAATGCACTCCTTCAAACAGGAGTGTCCTTAGGATTTATGGGCCCCAACGCAGTATTATGAAACTGGTGCCCCGATGTCTGACGGCAGCCTGGGCTTGCAGCCTCGGGGGGTGGGGAGGGATGAGGCAGCAAAGGATACTGAGCCATCCGGCCCACCTCATGGTGACAGAGACTCACAGTTCCCCACAGAGAGCCCTGTAGCCTCTCCCTCATGCAGAATGTGCAGCGCCAACACATTTGTCTCTGTGAATACAGCCCCTGCCTAAGGAGACTGCAGTGTGCACTGTGTGTGCGGGAGCCGACCTGCTCTTACTTGCTGTCATGAGCAGTGGGTGAAGCTGCCACTTGGGGAGGCTAGCTCCCCAGCCCACCTGAGGCCACACCCATACTCCACCCCTACTCTGCCCCAGGCCCCACTCCTCTCTGCCCAGGCCCCTCCCTCTTCCCACTGTCTCCCTCCTCTCTTCCCTCCCCCTCCCTGATCACCCCCTTCCAGCCAAATCCCTGAACCCAAATGAAGCAACTGACATTTGAAAAAAACCACTCTTCTGCAATTTCTTTCCAAAAAAAAGGAGCATGTTTTCCACTGCATTCCAGAAGGTGAAGAATGGACATGCAGAAGGTACCTAAT
This sequence comes from Chelonoidis abingdonii, assembly GCF_003597395.2. Taxonomy (NCBI): domain Eukaryota; kingdom Metazoa; phylum Chordata; order Testudines; family Testudinidae; genus Chelonoidis; species Chelonoidis abingdonii. Next base: position 124,259,065 of record NC_133770.1, read on the forward strand.
TAAAAGCATTAAACTTGGGAATAAAAAATATCAGTCACAGGTTTTTTGATATACCCTGAAGTTAGTCAGAGATCTATTTGCAAAAACTTTGTAGTAAGGGCAAGTCAGTTCTCTGGCTGAATAAAACATTACATATTATGGAATACGTGATGCAGCTCTTATCTGTTTTACATTTTCTTAATCAGTATTTCTAAGCTGATTTTATATTTTAAATGTACTCGTAAGCCTTCATAAAGTAATCATTCCAGATTGCTACGTATTTAACTCACTGAAACAAAGACATTATTTTAAATTAATCAGTCACAGAGGTTTAGTGTGTTCATACCAATGTTCATTGCTTTTAGAAAAAGGGAACACTAATTTACTTCGTGTGATCTCCATAACAATAGACACGTGTATGAAATTTCACCAATTTTAAAAAATATGTTTCCAAAGATTTTAGGCATAACAAAGGATTTTATATCTTACTAAGGTACTGATTTTGCTAGAGGGTTTTCTTAAAACTAATTAATCAAATAGTCAGAAGTGAAGAAAGGGAAACTCGTTTGTCCAGCTATCTGGGAGGAAAGGGGTGTTGTCCCTTTAAGGGCTCCTCTTCAAGGATTTTTTAGAGATGTGGTTTTATCATCTTCAGCAACACACTAATGAAATATTTTTAAAGCAAATTTTAAACTAAGGTCCTGTAGACGAACATGTTCTGAGTAAACATTACACTAATGCACAAATGTTTTTGTCAGTAAATACAGAAACTGACAGGATATACCTGGGGGTTGGCAAATGCCTGTTAAATGGCTTCAGTACTACTTGAATGGCTCTTTAACAGTTTCGATGTTGTGCTAATAGGGCTGGCAGGCTTTTCTGCTTTTAAATACTAGATCCCCTCCAGAGTAAGAGTCACCAGGCTGCAGCAGCTAGTTGTGGGAGCCTGCAGGAAGGGTCAGAACTGGGATAGGAAGAGATGGAAGTGGTTTTGTTTTTTTTTTTAACATAGGAGATATACCAATCTCCTAGAACTGGAAGGGACCTTGAAAGGTCATCAAGTCCAGCCCCCTGCCTTCACTAGCAAAACAAAGTACTGATTTTGCCCTAGATCCCTAAGTGGCCCTCTCAAAGACTGAACTCATAACCCTCAGTTTAGCAGACTAATGCTCAAACCACTGAGCTATCCCTTCCCCTAGGGTGGACACCAAGACCCAGGGGTGCCCCAAATTTTTGGGTGCCCTTGTATGCTGCATATGCCAAAGGACCGCCCTGCTTCCAAACTGATGCTAGATAACCATGACCTAATCTGAACATGAGTGGATTAAGTTACATGGCTCCAAGGTAGCCCTCACACTTGATTTGTCCAAAGGCCCCTGGTGAAAGGTGTTGCAAGGCAGTGTAAGCAATGTTTTGCAGCCATACAAATCAAGGCCAAGAAGCCTCACCTTTTGGGTCAACAGGTCAACTGAGAGCAGACTAACATTCTCAAATTCCAAAGACTAATCACCTTGGGGGCAGTCATGACAACCACAACCAGGCCGGCCTATTCCAGCCTCTGAGCAGTTTTTCCATCCACCCAAAGGAGGCCTGCTAGTGAGAAGAGCTGTGCCAGCAGAACATCGCCATCTGGCTCCTTGACTGCAGTTTCTGCTCCTACCCTATGACAGTCCAGACGACTGTAAGAGCTGGAGTTTGCATCCCTCTGCCACCATTATCTTAAGGATCTTATTTTTTTTCTATTTTGTTTTTATTTGGTCAGAGGCACCCCAGCCCCTTTATTATCAGAGTGTGGAAGTGAAAGTGTGGCTGTGTGCACACATTTGTGTGCGAGCATCCATAAAGTACAGGTAGGAAAGGTGCCAGAAGGAAAGTTTCTCCAGGTTGTCTCATGAAATTATTCATAAGAGCATGTTCTGTGTTCTACATCTAAAATTCCACTGAGTCTTGAGTTATCTTGTGTAAATTTTTATTAGGTATTAAAAGGTATTATAATATCTATTGGGGAGGAGGCAAAGGTTAGATATCAAACAGCAATTGAATTCAAAGAAGGAAGCTTTATAATTTATTCTGAGGTTGTGGTTCAAATATTAGATAATAATTGGGTTTCAGTATTAAGATATTTAATAGGACTGTCCATTAATCACAGTTAACTTACGCAATTAACTCAAAAAAATCAATTGCGACTAAAAATTAATCATGATTAATCACAGTTTTAATTGCACTTTACCAATTGAATACCAATTGAAATGTATTAAATATTTTGGATATTTTTCTACATTTTCATATATATTGTATTCTGTGTTCTACTTGAAATCAGAGTGTATATTATTTTTGGTTACATATATTTGCACTGTAAAAATGACAAACAAAAGAAATAACATTTTTCAATTCACCTCATACAATTCACTGTAGTGTAATCTTTTTGTCGTGAAAGTGCAATTTATAAATGTAGATTTTTTTTTTGTTACATACGTCAAGGTTCTTTCCCCACTCTGAACTTTAGGGTACAGATGTGGGGACCTGCATGAACACCTCTAAGCTTAACTACCAGCTTAGATCTGGTCTCGCTGCCACCACTCTCAAATATTAGCTCCCTTTTCTGGATAGTCTTGAGAGACTTCTTCACCAAGTCCCTGGTAAACACCGATCCAACCCCTTGGATCTTAACACAAGGAGAATTTAACCATCCTCCCTCCTTTACACACCACAAATTCCTGGTGAGTCCAGATCCAGTCCCCTTGGATCTTAAAACAAGGAAAAATCAATCAGGTTCTTAAAAAGAAAGCTTTTATTTAAAGAAAGAAAGGTAAAAATCATCTCTGTAAAATCAGGATGGAAAATAACTTTACAGGGTAATCAGATTCAGGTGGAGATAAATAACTCTATTTTAGGTTCATGTAGGGAACTGGCCAGAATGTAAGAAATATTGAGTACCCAACGACTACTCTACTCTTGTTCTCAAAGGGCAAGGGAAGTTACTTCCCTGTTCAGTAACTGGAGTTCTTTGAGATGTGGTGTCTCAATAAGTTTCACATCTGGTGCACATGCACTTCATGCTCAGGAGAATGGATCACTTAACGTAGCAGTGTTTGCTAGTGTCAAGGTTCCTTCCGCACTCTGAACTTTAAGGTACAGATGTGAGAACCTGCATGAACACCTCTAAGCTTAACTACCAGCTTAGATCTGGTCTCGCTGCCACCACTCTCAAATATTAGCTCCCTTTTCTGGATAGTCTTGAGAGACTTCTTCACCAAGTCCCTGGTAAACACCGATCCAACCCCTTGGATCTTAACACAAGGAGAATTTAACCATCCTCCCTCCTTTACACACCACAAATTCCTGGTGAGTCCAGATCCAGTCCCCTTGGATCTTAAAACAAGGAAAAATCAATCAGGTTCTTAAAAAGAAAGCTTTTATTTAAAGAAAGAAAGGTAAAAATCATCTCTGTAAAATCAGGATGGAAAATAACTTTACAGGGTAATCAGATTCATAGAGCTCAGAGGAACTCCCTCTAGCCTTTGGTTCAAAGTTACAGCAAACAGAGGTAAAATTCTCTCAGCAAAAAGGGAACATTTACAAGTTGAGAAAACAAAAATAAAAGTAACACGCCTTGCCTGGCTGTTACTTACAAGTTTGAAATATGAGAGACTGGTTCAGAAAGATTTGAAGAGCATGGATTGGTGTCCTGTCCCTCTTAGTCCCAAGAGCGAACAACTCCCAAAACAAAAAGCACAAACAAAAGCCTTCCCCCCACCAAGATTTGAAAGTATCTTGTCCCCTTATTGGTCCTTTGGGTCAGGTGTCAGCCAGGTTTCCTGAGCTTCTTAACCCTTTACAGGTAAAAGGATTTTGGTGTCTCTGGCCATGAGGGATTTTATAGTATTGTACACAGGAGGGCGGTTCCCTTCCCTTTATAGTTATGACAACATAACTGCACTCAAAAACAAAACAACGTAAAACTTCAGAGGCTACAAGTCCATTCAGTAGTACTTCTTGTTCAGCCAATTGTTAAGACAAACAAGTTTGTTTACAATTACAGGAGATAATCTGCCCTCCTCTTATTTACAATGTCACCAGAATGTGAGAACAGGCATTCACATAGCACTTTTATAGCCAGCACTGCAAGGTATTTACACGTCAGCTATGCTGAACATTCGTATGCCCCTTCATGCTTCGGCCATCATTCCAGAGGACATGCTTCCATGCTGATAACGATTGTTAAAATAATAATGCGTTAATTAAATTTGTGACTGAACTTCTTGGGGGAGAAATGTATGTGCCCTGCTCTGTTTTACCCACATTCTGCTATATATTTCATGTTATAATAGTCTTGGATGATATCCTAGCACATGTTGTTCATTTTAAGAACACTTTCACTGCAGACTCAGTGTGCAATATCTAATGTTTAGGTGCCCTTTCGCCCAGTGGAATGCACAGCCCAGGCTCCATCTACAATGCATGGGCTGAGTCGGTGCCTAAGAATGGGATTTGCAAAAGCCATCAAGATGAGTGGGGAGCCACCTAAGTTAGCTAGTAGGAAATGCTGAAGAGAAAGGAGGGGCTAAGGCACTACCTCCTCCTCATGCTGTGTTTAATAGAGGGCCTGATCAGGTAGGTGAGATAGGTGGGAGAACACCTAGCTTGTGAAACCAACTGGGGCTTGGATGTGAGTTAGGAGCAAGGCATTAGGACTTCTGTGACTCTGTGCATGTCCACTAGCAGAAATGAAACCACCTGAGGGACGCTGAGAGCAGAAACGTAGGCAGGACGAACGTTAGACTCCAGAGTTAGGTGGCAGCTGAGTAGAATTTTGTGAATCTAAATTTTGGACATGTGCACCTAAAGTGACAGTTAGGTCCCTAAATTCCTTTTGTGTATCTATCCTTTAGTGAATTATGTGAAATAACTGAAATGAATGTTTGTCTTGTTATAGATTGTTGAGTTTTGTATCTCAAACCCTTTCAATATTTTTCACAATGATATAATTGGTTTCTATTTTCTGTAACTACTGGCAAAGAATCTGTCTTGCATACAGAAATATTAAACTTCTGTGATAATGAGATGAAAAATGTTCCTAAGGTCCTCAGACATCTGGCTATGCAAAAAAACAAAACAAAACAAAAACAAAAAAAAAATACCCACAATAGGACAAAGGTGCAATGATGACAAAAGTAGCCTAATAGTAAGAGAGCATCTTTCTTTTTCAATAGCAGAGATTTGTGTTATGGTAAGGCACCAAAATAATAAAAGGTATGTATTTGGCTAATGGCTACGGAACACAGTACACCTCAAGTAACTGTAATTAGTAAAGCAGAACAGCCTTTGCAAACTTCAAAAAATTAGTCCCATATCCTTTTGAAAGCCATGCAATATGGCTGCCAGTAAATGAGGGACAACATGCACATGACCCAGAATGTCTAATTGACCATAATAATGAGTAGCTAATGATACATATGCTCTAGTTTACTTTTACTACTATAAATTATGATAGTAAGCACAGAGGTTACACAATATTCATTAGGCTTGATACTATCCTAGGGTTTGTCTACACTGGCAAGTTACAATGCTGCAAATTTCTGGCTCAGGGGTGTGAAAAAACACCCTCCTGAGTGAAGCAAGTTTCAGCGCTGCAAAGCACCAGTGTAGACAGTTACCAGTGCTGGGAGCCATGCACTGGGAGCTATGCCCTTCATGGAGGTGGGGATTTTTTTTTAGAGTGTCGCATTTGCCAGTGTACACAGGCCCTTAGACTAGCCCTTAGAGCAGGGGTTGCAACCTTTCAGAAGTGGTGTACTGAGTCTTTATTTATTCACTCTAATTTAAGGTTTTGCATGCCAGTAATACATTTTAATGTTTTTAGAAAGTCTCTTTCTATAAGTCTATAAAATATAACTAAACTATTGGTTTATGTAAAGTAAATATGATTTTTAAAATGTTTAAGAAGCTTCATTTAAAATTAAATTAAAATGCAGAGCCCCCCGGACCAGTGACCAGGACCCGGGCAGCGTGAGTGCCACTGAAAATCAGCTTGTGTGCTGCCTTTGGCACAACCTCTCCCTGCCTTAGAGTATGTTTGTACTGTAAGTGGAGACACAGTTTCCAGGTTGGGTAGGTATATGTGTGTTAGCTCTGTTCAAGCTAGTGGGCTACAAATAGCAGTGTAGCTATAGCGGCACAGGCGGTGGCTTCAGCTAGCCACTCGAGTACTTAGCTGGGCCTCAGACTAGGTTATACGTGGGTGGATTGCCTGTGCTGCCACCCACATTGTCACAGCTACACTGCTATTGTTAACGCGCTAGCTCGATCAAAGCCAGCATGTGTACATCTATCCAAGAGGAAAATTACACCTCCAGTTGCAGCTTAGACATACCTTAAGGTCTTGCTCCTGGAACAATTAACACACATACCTCTCTTTACACACAGTGAGTAGTCCCTTTGAAGTGCACGGGACTATTCATATCGTGTCAAGCTACTTGTCTGTGTATATCTTTGCTGAATTGGGGCCTAATCTGTGGAGACCTAAATGGTATTTGCATAACAATTTATCTGCAACAACTCAGAACATATATGTAAACCATACGCTACTGTTGAAGTTGCATGTGTTTGTAATTAAATACAAAAGCAGATTTCCAATTTAGTGTTAGTTGCTTTAATTGTCTCTATCCCACAAGTTACTTATTGACGAATGTATTAGTGGTGTTCAGTTGTCCACATGTAACATGTATGGAATTTTGCTCAGCATCCAAAGTAGTGTTTGTGATAGGCAACAAAAGATTAAGCAACATTCTCAGTAGCCAAATTATCAAATTCATACTAATCTGTAATTCTTAGTTGACGTTTACATTATTTTTATTTAAATAGTAATGAATTTCTCATCAGGCTATGAAAAAACTATATTAGGACAAAGGAGCAATGATCATCAAATCAGCACGTACTATTTAGCTGAACTCAAATATGTAAGAGAGTATCTTCCTTACAGAGATATCATCTGAATCTAGAGCACAAAAATAAATACTCTCATGTTATCATAAATGTTACACTGATGGCCAAAATGTTTCAAAGAAAATGTTTAGTCAAAAATGGTCATTTTATCCAAAATGAAGTTTAACAAACAACTTGTTGACTTTTTAAAAAAATGTACCATGTGAAAATTTTCTTGGAATTTTTTTATAAAAATGATCATAGAAAATTGTATTGGAAATATTCTTGAATAATTATTTCTGCAATTTTTTAAAAAAAAGAAAAAAATCAGTTCACTTTGAACCCTTCAGCATTTTTCAGAATTTTAATTTAATTTTTGACCAGCTGTATTACACCATTATAGATGAACCAGACAAAACTTTTGACATAATAACTCTTATGAACAAAATTACAGAGAAAAATTTAGCAAACACCAATGCCTACTTTCTACCTATGAAAATGCAGAGTGAACATTTTATAATTTTGTAAGTTGATGTTGGCACTTAAGAGGTTTGGCCAATGATGTCCTTGCATACCAGTTATGGTCCTTTTGATCTAATACACCATGCAACTGTATTACAAAACTAAACATGCAAAATGTGTAAAATCTGGTTACAGTTCAAGAATGAGAGTTTCCTGCTAGCAGTGACAAATTGGGAAGACACAGTAGAGATAACTGAAAATGATTACAAAATCAAAGAAACCCATTATTCATTAAGACAAATGACATACCAACCATTACGGTGGGTGAGGTAATATCTTTTACTTGGCCAAGTTCTGTTGGTGAGAGAGACAAGTTTTTCAAGCTTACACTTGTCTCTCTCACCAACAGATATTGATCCAATAAAAGATGTGACCTCACTCATTTGGTCTCAAATATCCTGGGACCAACCCGGCTACAATAACACTATATATATCAATCATCATGCAGTCTTTACATTGCCAAGAACGTATATATTATGATAAAGTTTAATGACTTGTCAGCAATTGGGTACTAAAGACATGAACTCAGTGCTCTTTCCAGTTATAGGGGTCTGCACGGATCTGAGGGCAGAATGTGTCGTATATTTATTGACTGAAAAATACAGTGTGTCTCCTAAAATACTTTCTAATTTTCAGAAGTAATCTTACATAAGTTTGGTTTAACAGAAAGTTTACTAGTCACATAGAATTAGTCATTAGCATTATGAAATTCAGAAAGAACCAAAATAGTAGTGGTAGAATTTTCAAGAAGTGCCTAAGTAATTTGGAGTGACTTTCAATTGGATTGAGGCCCCTAAGGGTATGTCTACACTGCAATTAGACACCTGTGGCTGGCCCAGGGCTCATGATGTGGGACTGTTTAATTGTGGTGTTGAAGTTCTGGTTCTGGTTGCAGCTGAGCTCTGGGACCTTCCCACCTGACAGGGTACTACAGCCCAAGCTCTGCCCTGAGCCTGAATGTCTTCACTGAAATTAAACAGCCCTTTAGCCTGAGCTCCACAAGAGATTTAAAGACTATTTACATTTTCTCACTTGTATTCCCATTCTTTGATTGCCAAATTCTTTAGTTTGCATTATACCTATTAGGTTAAGCTTTAGTGTTGTATTTAATAATGTCCTTGTTACCTAATATAATATCACATCTGCTTTAAAAAGATTTATTCAAGGATTTTTAAACTTGCATCTATCCATCAGGAAAGCTGTTTATTTCTACCGAAGAGTAGCAGCTAGACAGCACTGCTGTTTAAAGCAAGCAATACTTACCATGAGCAGCCCTTTGTAGGCATAGACAATGCCAAGCCAAATGGTCATGTGAGTGTTTTCACAGTGCTCTAAAATGGGACGAATGGAAATATCTCTGCCAGCAGGGTCCGGCTACAAAGGGAAGAAAAAGTAAAGAGTAAAATATTTGAATTAATATTTGACATGTACTTATGCCTCAGAAGCCGTTTCATTCTGTTCCCAGTAGGTTGGGAACACATGTATTTGTGTGTAAAAGAAAAGCCAACTTTAGTAAGACTTTTGATGGTGTGGTTCCATAAGGCTGCAACAGAGCTTAGTAAAGATTAGTAATTAGGGAATGGAACGTGATAGGTGGATTCATGCTTACCCTGCTACAGCAAAATAAAAAGCAGAAGGAATGTTCGTCATATGTTCAATGACTCTTTAATACTGCCAATCACATTAATCTGTTATAGTTTAAACAAATATATAACTACCATGAAAAAAATATCCAGGAAGGCATTCTGTGTAACTGAAGGGAAAGAAATCAACTTGGTCTTTTTGATTTGGGCAGCTAATTTGGTAAAAATAGAAAAAAAAAAAAAGCTAATGGATATAGCTCAAATATGCAGCCATGAAAATAAATATATATAGTTAAAATCACTCTTCACTTCACCCTACATTTTGTGTCATTGATCAATGGCTGAGTATGCAATGAGACACATTGTGGTATGTTCCAGACTATTTTTTGTTTCGTTTTATTGCCCTGAGACAAACCAAGTGCTTGGATGATGCTGTTGTCATTGACTATACAAACTGCAGCAAAAGATAAGTTTAGAATATAACTCATCTCCAAATCCCCTTGAGACCAAGTGAAACTCTGTACAATTTAATGCTGCTAGAAACCCTCATAGCTTCCACTCACCCTCAGAAAAGAGGACAGTGCAGCAATGCACGCCCTTTGTACCTGGACATAATACTTGTTCTTTACAAATTAGACTAGTGATTCTAACTGACTTGCTGTGTTACTTGGACAGGAATATTCTGTGGTACCAATCTATCCAAAGTGGTTGTGAACTCTTATCTTGTTTTCCTTTTGAGAAGAATCTGAAATATGGGCACAAATGTTCAAAGCAACTCACTATTTCCAATTTAAAATGATGGTCCAGATCTTCAGCTTCACTTTATGTACATGTGCAGTAACAGTGGAAGTCACTACAGCCAGTTCCTTTTTCAGCTGGCTACATGTATAAAATCTTTGAGGCAGAAGAATATTGATTTATCCGAGCTATGAAAAAATCAGGTTTTCTTTGACTCAAATATAGAAGTGAGTTTTTCAGAGAAGGATTTCAGAGAAAAACTGACTATTATTCTAGGGTTCAGTCTTGCTCCCATTAGCATCAGTAGGAATTTTTCCATAGATTTCAATGGGTGCAGAATCAAGCCCCTACTCCATTTCCCTCCTCAGACCTTCCATATGTAAAGCATGATTGCCTGACTACCGCTGACCTCAGATAGCAACAAAGAATAAAAAAGACAAAAAACAAAGAAAAAATAAAAGACAGAAAAGGAAAGAGGATTGTGGGGCATGTTTCTCAGAATCCATAGTTATTTCCTTGCACCCTTGGCAACAGAATGACAGTTACGTCCACCTCTTCCCAGTAGTAACCCTGAATAGGATAATCTAAATCCTAAAAATCTCTCGAATAAAAGAGGTCCCAGAGGAGGATTCTACCTTTTCATAAGTAGTGTATGGCCCCACTCTGACAGCCACGCATCACCTGCAACTCCCATTACCATCAATATGAGCTACAGGTGCTCATCACCTCTCAGGGTAAAGCTGCCAGGTAGCAGAAAAATATATTACAATGCTACTAATGTGTGTTTAGGATCATTAAAAATGTCTCCTTCTCCCTGATATGGGACAAGATGCTTCATAATGCCAAAGTCTTTATGTACTGAATGTAATTTGACATTCCAAACTGAGGATAAACCTTTCTGGATTTTCCATCATTTATGACTGAAATGGAGAAAAGTTCAGGTGAGAGATGCTATCTTAAAAATTCAGTAGTGTCAACATTTTCATATGAACAGGACTGTCCTGAAGATACATTTTCTCTAAGTTTCTAAGCCTTGTCTTAGCTCATTACAAAGCCAGAGAGTTTTTTTTTTTAAATACAGGACTGATCTCCTATACATCTTTGAGTTTTGGCGTGCCATTAATTGTATCCTTTTCTGAGTTGTGAGATAATTATTTCAGTTCCATTCTTTTCAGATCTACAGTATTCCCAAAAATGTTTAATTTTTAGCAGTGGGGAGCTACACCAGTTTACACTCACTCAGGATCTGGGCTCATGTCTTTTCAGCTACGTTCATCCTCTGCCCACACCCCTTCTCCTTTTTACCTCACGTTAGTGGAGTGGGGTTTGAGACCTGCAGTCAATGAACACCTGATGCTTCACCATACTTGTGCCTGCATGGAAGACTGGACTCATGCTTGCACTGAAACTCAACAGGGTTAAGGTGCTGTCCAATATTTTGACGTGTATGCACAATGGGTCACTGAAGGGCTGCCGTACTACTCAGCCATAGGCAGTGAAATGCTCACTCTTCTGTTTTTCACTAAGGTATTTCTCTCCTAAAAGAATGTAGTTATGTTCAAATTAGGGCTGTTGATTAATTGCAGTTAACGCACATGATTAACTAAAAAAAATTAATTATGATTAAAAAATGTATCACGATTAATTGCAGTTTTAATTACATTTTAATTTTAATCTTATATTTATATGAATTTGTATATAATTTATAATTTAATTATAATTTTGCATTGAATTAATCGCATAGTTAAACAATAGAATACCAATTGAAATTTATGAAATATTTTGGACTGTTTTTCTAAATTTTCATATATATTGTATTCTGTGTTGTAATTTAAATCAAAGTGTATCTTATTTTTTATTACAAATATTTGCACCGTAAAAATGAACAAAAGAAATAGTATTTTTCAGTTCACCTCATACAAGTACTGTAGTGCAATCTCTTTGTCATGAAAGTACAAATTACAAATGTAGATTTTTTTTGTTGCATAACTGCACTCAAAAACAAAACTTCAGAGCCTACAAGTCCACTCAGTCCTACCTCTTGTTCAGCCAATCGCTAAGACAAACAAGTTTGTTTACATACATAGAAGATAATGCTGCCCTCTTCTTTTTTACAAAGTCACCAGAAGGTGAGAACAGGCATTTGCATGGCGCTTTTGTAGTTGGCATTGCAAGGTATTTATGTGCCAGATATGCAAAACAATCATATGGCCCTTCATGCTTTGGCCATCATTTCAGAGGACATTCTTCCAGGCTCATGACGCTTGTTAAAAAAATAATGTGTTAATTAAATTTGTGACTGAACTCCTTGGGGGAGAATTGTATATCCCCTGCTCTGGTTTACCCATAGTATGCCATATGTTTCATGTTATAGCAGTCTTGGATGATGACCCAGCACATGCTGTTCATTTCACAAAATGCAAAGAAAGAATCAATGTGAGATTTCTAACTGACCCAGGGCTTAAGACTCTGAAGTGCCTTCCAAAATCTGAGAGCGACGAGGTGTGGAGCATGCTTTCAGAAGTCTTAAAAGAGCAACACTCTGATTCAGAAACTACAGAACCCGAACCACCAAAAGAGAAAATCAACCTTTGCCCGGTGGCATCTGATTCAGATGATGAAAATGAACATGTGTCGGTCTGCACTGCTTTAGATTGTTATTGAGTAGAACCCTTTCATCAGCATGCATGCATATCCCATGGAATAGTGGTTGAAGCATGGAAGGACATATGAATCTTTGGTGCATCTGGCACGTAAATATCTTGCAATGCCGGCTACAACCGTGCCATAAGAATGCCTGCTCTCACTTTCAGGTGACATTGTAAACAAGAAGTGGGCAGCATTATCTCCTGAAAATGTAAACAAACTTGTTTGTCTCAGCAATTGGCTGAATAAGAAGTTGGATTGAGTGAACTTGCAGGCTCTAAAATTTTACATTGTTTTATTTTTGAATGCAGTTTTTTTTGTACGTAATTCCACATTTGTAAGTTCAACTTTCATGATAAAAAGATTGCTCTACAGTACTTGTATGAGGTGAATTGAAAAATACTATTTCTTTTGTTTTTTTCCAGTGCAAATACTTGTAATCAAAAATAAAGTGAGCACTGTACACTTTTTATTCTGTGTTGTAATTGAAATCAATATATTTGAAAATGTAGAAAACATCCAAAATATTTAAATAAATGGTATTCTATTATTGTTTAACAGTATGATTAAACGAGTGATTAATCATGATTAATTTTTTAATCATACAATTAATTGCAATCATTTTTTTTAATCGCTTGATAGCCCTAGTTCAAATGTATTTCAAATGCAAGTTCTGTTCTGTTATTAGGGCTGGAGAGAACGCATGAGTTCATTACTCAAAACAGAAAAGCAGGCAAAAAATGTTGGTATATAAAAAAAGTTTTAAAATATTTTAAAATTCTACCAGAGTAGTAGATACATCATTTCCTTAATGGGAACAGTGCAAGAATTACACTAGAATGAGTCTGTAATGGACATTATATGCTGAGAAATAAATGTGGGCTTTTCTGGGATTCTGAGCTTGATCCTACAAGAACAGGCAAAGCTCCCACTGAAGACAAGAAGGGCCCAATCCTGTGAGGTGTTTCAATGGGAGCAGAGGATACTCAGCACCTTGTGTGATCAGTCCCGATATCAGTATCAAAATTAGTAAAGCTTCTGTGTTTGACAACACTCTTTTAAACCAGGCTCCAGATCAACAAAGTCTTAATATTTTTAATGATATTTTGTTGAATTCTCATAAATTATGAGGTGTATGTGTTCCTAAATAGGCAGGAATTATTTTGCTGTATGTGGATTTTTGTGTTTTATTTTTCAGTACTAAGGAATGCTATTTCTGCTTCACTGTTTCTATTTGCCTTTTGGTTGATGTATTGATTTTCCATGAATTTACTGATCCTGACTAAAAACTAGATAAATAACAATAAAATAAGGTCTTTTCTGATGTCCAAAGAATGTTTTAAAAATCCATAATTATAACTGAATGCAGCACTTCACTGACCTCACTAATCAAACACCATTTGTGCACTTTGCTATTTGCCAGAGAGGTTGGCTTTAGAGAAGATGACAGCTTAAAACCTACCGAGGATTGTATATGTACTGGAATTCTGCCCTTTCCTTTTATAGAAAGCAATTGAAATGGCCTTCAGATGTCAACAGCAAAAGCCTGAAGACCTCCTGTCTGTGATTAGGCTGAAGCTTTCCTACTTCCTTTGAAACCTAGTAAGGTTTCTTATACTGGCATCAGTTTTTGCAATGCTTTCAGCAGCTCAACATAAACAGTTTATTCTGTTAATTTCACATTAGAGTTGCACACCATCCACAATAAAATGCCTACTCTACTCTATGCCAAAACTGCTGAGTCTAGAGAAAGGCTTTTGGACACCAGTAAGCAGTTTACTTGTGAAATTATCATAACCCTCTTGGATGGATGTATTATTATTAATAGGGGAGCAACACCAATCCCTATCTTTAGGATGCTTAACATTGCTCATTATAAACATCCTCCAGACTGTTTCAGACCTCTATTGCCTTCAGTGTTTGCAGCAGGGCTTTGAAATTTGGCGGGGCCCCTCCCTGAGGCAGAACAGGCACCAAATATGAGCGTCTGTAATGGACACGATGCCAACCCAGGAGAGGCATATTGTGAACACCGTGGATTTTTCTTAGCCATGGCTAGACAGGTTCACAACACTCAGAGCCCAAAGTACATCCAAAATGACAGATGGGCAAACAATTGGCAAAAGAGCTTAAGACTAACTTTGCTACTTCTAACTACAGCAATAATACACGTGGAAACTTATGAACATTTCTCAAAAGAGTCTCATGGATGGCAGTGTTGGACACTGCTGAATAGCTGGTCAAAGCGTACAACTGTCAGAAGCAACTGAGTCATGGATGGGATTGTATTTCTTCATGCATGGCTACGGAAGTATAAGGATATAGTCCCAATTTACAGTGTTCTCTAGAAAGGTCAGGGCTCACCCACTAGTGCCCCAGGCAGACAGTGCTTGAAGAGCTACACAAACTTAACCCAACAACTCTCTACACCTTTTCTGTAGTAATCTGCTTTATATGAGTGAACTGCAGGGTGGGATGTTGGGGTGGTGAAAATTATGGCCCTCCTTTCCTTGGGTCAGGGTGAGGAGATGTAGTACAACCACCTCAAAGTCTTTTGTGACACTTGCACTCTGTAGTATGGCCTCTGGGTCCACACATAGTGATTCTATGAACCCTCCTTTGACCTGCACCTGGCCTTCCCTCTCACTGTTATCCCTGTCATACTAGACAAGGACTGCTCAAAGCCCAACTTCACAGTGTGAAGGGTATGTATATTATATGTGGATGTCCCCTTTCATGGCGGCCTTTTGGCAGTCCCGCTGCATTGGCCCACATAGGTCTTAAGGAGAGAGAAGGTACTGAGTTGGCCCTCTGCACAAGTGTTAATTTCATCCATAGAAAATAGTGTCCCTTCCCCGTGGAACCACTGTCACATACCTCCGATACCTTCCCAACAGATTCCTTCTTCACAGAATTTTCTTCAGTGTCTACTCTGTGAGTACTGTAAAATGTTAAAAGTTTAAATCTAGAGAGAATGGATGATATTGTAGGTAGGGCACTGGAGTGGGACACAGGAGATCTGGGTGCAGTTCTGGGTCAGCCACAGACTTTCTGTGTGACTTTGGATAAGTCACCAAGAGTAAAACTTTCCAAAGTGACTAAGTGTCTTAGTAGCGTAGGTTGCATTTTCATAAGTGACATAGATATTTTGGAACCTAAGTCTTATTGAAAGTCAAGTCAATGGGACAATACTGAGTCATTTAGGCACTTTTGAAAATTTTACCCTTGATCTCTCTTTGTCTCAGGTGCCCATCTTTAAAATGGCAGTAATAATCTCCATTTCTCCCATCCTTCACCAGCCTTGTCTCTTAAGTCTTCCTGATACGTCTTGTTGATGTTGATAATTAAACAGAAGACGAGCTCTGTGTAAGCTCGAAAACTTCTATCTCTCACCGACAGAAGTTAGTCCAATAAAATATATTACCTCACCCACCTTGTATAATTTTAGTCATTTTGGAAAATAACATTCAGGGAAAACACACAGGGTTGCATTCTTCTCTCGTTTGTTAGACTGTTAATTGGTCTTCATATTCTCATTCCACTGAGTATTTTATTTCTCTCGTCCCTAGATTCATATAGTTGCACTACAAGTGTAGAACACCACAGTCAATGCTGCTGCATAAACTATGCAGCTTTAACATTTAAAATTTGGCACATTTAGGAGTCATATGGAACCCAAATGTGTTTCTTCATTAGAAAATCCTCATTTTACTAAATCCGAACACCCTTAGTTCTTTCTGAATCCATGTCTTCTGCAAGGCTAATTAGATTTAATATTTCACTGCGCATTTTATGAAACTGAAAATGTTTTCTACATAAAAACATAAAATGCTTTTAATATGCAATGTATTGTGGTTGTGTTTGCAATTATACAAGGAAGACAGGAATATAAATAACAAATGTTTGTATATTTTTCAATTATTAGAACATTTAAGGACATTTTAAGATTAAACAACTCCGATATGAAAAGAGAGTGATTTTCTGTGAAACTGGTTCTCTCTCTTTAGCAAGGTATTTATTTTGTAAAGTCCTTATGTTCACTAATGCAAAATAACTGACACATTACTAAACTGGGGTGACACATCCAGAATATTTTCCAAATTTTGAGGTCTGTTCATGGGAAGTATCGGAGAAAAAGACAGAATGTGATCTTTGTTTAATTTCTGAGTCTGTGGTCAAATGTGTTACAAGACATCTATGATACACAGTAGCTCACATGGGTGCAAAAGAGTTACTGTGCTTTGATATATGTGTGACAGACTGACCATATTCTGAAATATCCTGAACAAACCTTAAGGAATTAAGATAAATCTTTCTGAATTAGAGTTCATACCTCTGGGGCCCATTGAATTAAAAATACAGTGGTGTATGTGTTAATGTGGCATTGTATATAGCTTGTCTAGTAGCGAGGGCGATGCTAATATACTTCCTTCATTATCGCCCTTTGAAGCTACCCCCCCGCCATCCCCGGAGAGGTTTGCATATGCTAGTTCAAACTGGATTGTACAGGGGCCCCAGACAAAGAAAGGGGTTTTGTATAAAAAACCTGGTTTTAAACTGGCTCAGGGACTTCTCTTTCTGATCCAGCAAATGGACAGAACCCTGGTCCACAGAGGGCCCCAATCCTTAGGGAAGTGTTGGAAGGACTGGGCCTACTGAGGCCCCATAAGATTGGGTTATTGTTTTGAGCTGAAGTTGTTATGAGCTTGTAACCACAAGGAATCCCCGGGGGCCTGGAGTGGGCCCATGTCAGAATCCATGTTAGGGCTGGGGTGATCTCTGGTAATCTTAATAGCATGTGTGCAGGTTCTTTTATTGTTTTTAATATGTTTTCTCTGTTGTCCTTTTACTTTAAGAATAAAATAGGTTTGCATAGGAAGAGCAGTGTGGTAACTTGTAACTGTTGACAGTCACTCTGTTATCAGCAGTAAAGAGTTCTGTGGCACTTTATAGACTAACAAAGGTATGGAGCATGAGCTTTTGTGGGTGAATACCCACTTTGTAGGATACAGATCCAGACTAACATGGCTACCCCTCTGATATTTGACACTCTGTTGTCAGTTTCTGCAGAGAAAACAAGCAGTGTGCTTGGGCAGCTAGTCTCTGCTAGGAATAACACAGTGGAGGCAGGCAACTGTGCAGCCAGGAAATACCCTGCTCAGAAGGGAGAGAGATGTGGGTCTCCACCCAAGAAAGGCAACAGCTGGGGAACTGGAAGGCTGAGAATGGGTGGCCTTGCTGGAGCATTGAAGGAAATTCAGGTGCACTTGCCCTGAACTGTGACAATAACATGACATACATCTTGTTGGTGTTGATAGTTAAACAGTGAAATGCATGAGGCTTTGACATAGCATCCTAATGAAAGTACTGGAAGCTCCAGCCATTGGGGTTTTAAATAGGGCTGTCGATGAATTGTGATTAATCACAGTTTTAATTGCACTGTTAAACAATAGAATACCAATTGAAATGTATTAAATATTTTAGACTTTTTTCTACATGTTCATATATATTGTATTCTATGTTGTAATTGAAATAAAAGTGTATATTATTTTTTATTACAAATATTTGCACTGTAAAATTAATAAACAAAATAAATAGTATTTTTTAATTCACCTCATACAAGTACTGTAGTGCAATCTCTTTGTCGTGAAAGTGCAACTTACAAATGTAGATTTTTTTGTTACATAACTGCACTCAAAAACAAAACAATGTAAAACTTCAGAGCCTACAGCTCCACTCAGTCCTACTTCTTGTTCACATTTACAGGAGATAATGCTGCCCTCTTCTTATTTACAGTGTCACCAGGAAGTGAGAACAGGCATTTGCATGGCACTTTTGTAGCTGGCATTGCAAGGTATTTCCACGCCAGATATGCTAAACATTCATATGCTCCTTCATGCTTCAGCCAGGGCCGCCCGGGGGGGGCAAGAGGGGCAATTTGCCCCAGGCCCCGGGCTCCGCAGGGGCCCCCACGAGAGTTTTTCGAGGCCCCTGGAGCGGGGTCCTTCACTCGCTCCGGGGCGCCCAGAAAACTCTTGCGGGGCCAGGCCCCGGAGCTTCTTACACTCCTGGTCTTCGCCGGCGGGGGGGTCCTTCCACTCCGGGGTGGAAGGACCCCCTGCCAGCGAATTACCGCCGAAGCGGGACCTGCCGCCGAAGTGCAACCTGGTCTTCGGCGGTAATTTGGCGGTGGGGGGCTGTTCCGTTCTGGGATACGCCGCCAAAGTGCCCCGAAGACCTTCGGCGGGGGCCCCCCACCACCGAATTACTGCCGAAGAGCGGGCTACACTTCGGCGGCAGGTCCCGCTTTGGCGGTAATTTGCTGGCGGGGGGGCCCCGCCGTAGGTCTTCAAGCACTTCGGCAGCAGGTCCCAGAACAGAGAGGCCCCCCACCACCGAACAGAGCCAGCTCTAGACATTTCGCCGCATGGGGGGCGCCCTGCTGCTTGCCGGTTCTGCAGCTCCAGTGGACCTCCCGCAGGCGTGGCTGCGGAGGGTCCGCTGGTCCCGTGGCTCCGGTGGACCTCCCTCAGGCGTGTCTGCGGATGCTCCACCGGAGCTGCGGGACCAGCGGACCCTCCGCAGGCACGACTGTGGGAGGTCCACCAGAGCCACCTGCCGCCAACGGCCCCAGGCCCCCGGAATCCTCTGGGAGGCCCTGGCTTTAGCCACCATTCCAAAGAACATACTTCCATGCTGATGACAGTCATTAAAAAAGTAATGCGTTAATCAAATTTGTGACTGAACTCCTTGGGGGAGAATTGTATGTGCCCTGCTCTGTTTTATTCGCATTCTGCCATATATTTCATGTTATAGCAGTCTTGGATGATGACCTAGCACATGTTGTTAATTTTAAGAACACTTTCACTGCAGATTTCACAAAAGCAAAGAAGGTACCAATATGAGATTTCTAAAGATAGCTACATTATTTGACCCTAGGTTTAAATATCTGAAATGTCTTCCAAAATTGAAAGGGATGAAGTGTGAAGCCTCCTTTCAGAAGTCTTTAAAAAGACTACAGAACCCAAACCACCAAAAAAGAAAATCAGCCTTCTGCTGGTGGCATCTGACACAGATGATGAAAATTAACATGCGTCAGTCTGCACTGCTTTGGATTGTTATCGAAGAGAACCCGTCATCAGCATGGACGGATGTCCCATGGAATAGTGGTTGAAGCATGAAGGGACATGTGAATCTTTAGCGCATCTGGCATGTAAATATCTTGCAATGCCAGCTAAAACAGTGCCAATGCTCACTCCTTACAGCCACCACCATATCCAGTAGTTCATTTTCCAGGGTGACCTTGTTTTTTTTCCTTCCGTTATACTGAAATTCAGCTTGCCAAGACATGAACTTTTGGCTTTCAAGTTATCTTGTTTCAATAGAACCTTAAAAAATTAAACTCTTTGGGAAACTGACAATACAATGGAAATCTCATTCACTTCACAATTTCCAAATCCTCATTGCTAGGAGCATCTTTAGATCCTGGCACACATGTATGACAGTAATTCTGTAATGCTCAGCTAGCTGAGATCACCATGCAATGATGTCCAATAGAATGCCAGTATATATAGCTATATTGATATTAATGCCACATGTTATATATTGTAAACATATAATTTTATTTTGATCTGAGTTCTTGGAAGATGTAGAAGAATGTACTGTTTCATCACAACAACATTACCCAAGTAATAAGGCACCGACATCTTTCATGGGTTTCAGGTAAGCTAATGTAGCTATTTAATATCATAGAACTTGCTACAAAGACAGATGGGATAAAACAAACTGGAGTTATGATTAAAAGGGAAAAAATGAAAGAAAAAAAATGCCATGTCATAGATAACCACTGAAATTTCTTCTACAATAAAAAGAGCACTGGTGATTCAGCCTCAGCAATGCTCACACATTATTATCTTTGAAATAAATCTGCTTTCTTGCTCTCCATCTGTCTCTATGAAAATAATTCCATAAAATAGTAATCATACATACTGTAGTTTACTGGGATTTAGAGATGAGAAAATACTCTCAGAGTTATTCATAGGCTCGTCCATTGTGAATGCTCTCATATTTTTACTTGCAAATGGCATGAATTCATAATTTATCATTTTATCCAATGGGGGTTGATTTTTGTGTGTTTTAAATAAACTGATTTTTGAGAGCCACATGCTTCCCGGAGAGGAGAGACTTGTTAATTCCACAGCCTAACCCAGATAGCTCCATTTTAATTTTAATCTATTCATCTAATTGTTTTTAAATAGATGGCATTAACTTAACAAAAAACAAAAACAAAAACAAAAACAAAACAACCAACCAAACACACAAACAAAACAAAGAATGTAAGCAATAAGAGAAAGGAATATTCTGGTATATTAATGTCAAGAGTTCTCTGAAACACTATTAATTTCCTTAATATATAAATGCACTTAAAGGTCCAATCCTGATCCCAATGCAGTCAGTGGGAGTTTTGGTTTATATTATTTCCTTAAAGAAATCTAATCCCGATAGGATTATTGTCCAAGTATATGGTTTCAGATTTCCCTTCTTGTCTTCCTTTGATCACAGAATCATAAAAGTGTAGGGCTGGAAGGGACATTGAGAGATCATCAAATCCAGCCCCCTGTGCTGTGGCAGGGTCAAGTATTCCTAGACCATCCCTGACAGGTGTTTGTCTAACGTGTTATTAAAAACCTCCAGGGATGGGGATTCTACAACCTCCCTTGGAAACCTATTCCAGAGCTTAAGTACTCTTATAGTTCGGAAATTTTTTCCAAATATTGAACTTAAATCTTCCTTGCTGTAGATTAAGCCCATTACTTCTTGTCCTACCTTCAGTGGACATGGAGAACAACAGATCACTGTCCTCTTTTTATGAGAGCACTTAACATATTTGATTACTTTTGTCAGGTTGCCTCTTAGTCTTCTTTTCTCAAGATTAAACATGCCCCATTTTTTAACCTTTCCTCATAGATCAGGTTTGATAAATCTTTTAACATTTTTGTTGCTCTCCTCTAGACTCTCTCCAATTTGTTCATAGCTTTCTTAAAGCCTGGAACCCAGAACTGGATGCAGTACTCCAGCTGAGCAATCACCAATGCCAAGCAGAGTGGGGCAATTACCTCACATATCTTGTATACGATAATACACCCCAGAATGATATTAGTCTTTTTTGCAACCGCATCATATTGTGTTGACTCATAGTCAATTTGAGATCCATTATAACCCCCAGACTCATTTCAGCAGTGTTACCACCTAACCAGATATTCCCCATTTTGTATTTGTGCATCTGATTTTGTCCTTCCTAAGTGTAGTACTTTGCACTTGTCTTTATTGAATTTCATCTTGTGGATTTCTGACCAATTCTCCAATTTGTCAAGATTATTTTGAATTCTAGTCCTGTCCTGTCCTGATATGTCTGAGGAATAGAGACTGAAACCTGCCTAAATATGTGCTTGCAGACGCTTGGACAAATACTATAAGGTATAGTAGAGTGTCCTCAACACTGGGACAGGAGTGGTTACTTTGTGACGTGAGGCAAGAGGCCAGGATTTAAGGGCTATGGCTGTGTCATGGATGAGACACAGTAATGTCAGGAGAGGATGGGGCCAGAAGCTTTGTTACTATGCAGCTCCTCTAGAACTCCATAAACTACTCATTTGGCTTCAGTAGCTGCTGTGGTGTTCTCCACAGACCTTCTACAGACTGGGTGAAGGATTCTTCCTCTCTCCCTATGAACCTGTCCAGAACCCAGCCTACTACTCAGGCTGGGGGCAAGGATTAGGATTTTCCCCTTACTGCTTAGCACGGGTTCTGGAACACTTTTTATAGCGGGGCTGCTGAGAACCAGTGCACCAAACTGTAAACCCTGTATATAATGGAAACCACTTCAAGCCATGGGGTGCAGCAGCAGCCCTAGTTCCAGCACCTATGTACCTTGCTAAAATGGTACCAGTGATCAAATTCTCCTAGAATCGAGGGAGGCTCAGCATTGCTGCTAGCTGGGAGACTCAATTTTGAGTCAGACAGAGAGGTCTGATGGCTAGAGTGAACTAGGTGCTATGAAGCCTGCCCCAGGCTTGCAAGAGTCAGTCTAGCTTGGGATTTTAGGTTAGGCAGAGACCTGATTCATCTTTGGAAGACTTAGTTAGCCTGGGATTAATGTTATATTTGGAGTTTGGCTCAGATAGAGGCCTGTTCCAACCTTGAAAGTTTGAGTTTAGCTTGGCAGAGCCTAGAGCCAGCCTGGAAAGATTTTGGTTCAACATAGGAAAAAGCTAACTCTGTTTTTTGTTTGTTTGTTACTTTAGTTGGGAGATATAGTGTTATGAAGTTGCTAGGAGAATCCTTTTGTAATTTGTTTCAGTTCACTTCTCATTATGTTGAGAAGACAAATAACCAGGGCTGCAAGCTCAAGAAGAAAATATATAGAGACATTTTATTGTGTGTGTACATATACTCAGATATCAACGTTATTTTATATTTTACAGAATGGAAAGTTGTTGAAAGAACAAGGGAAGGTTCATTTAATATAAAAACCTACAGAGTATAGAAGAAAGGACTCAATCTTTACACGGGTAGTCTCACTGATTTCACTGGGATTGTTGATATGAGTAAGGACTGACGTTTTTTATGCTTATATAGTAAATTATATGCCTCCCCAGGAGATGAAAGTATGAAAGTTATGGGGATTTTTAGAGTCACTGAGTTAAAGGCCAGAAGGGACCACCAGGGCATCTAGTCTGACCTCTTGTATATCACAGGATCTCCACACTACCCAGTACTCACACTCTACACCCAACAGTTGAAACTAGACCACAGTTTCACAGCCCACAGGAGACTAGACTGTTATAGGAGGGACCAAGGTGCACCAGTGCCCAAAATCCCTCCAGTGGCAGGGAGATGATTTCCTATTCATCTTTCTTCAATAAATACTCAAGCAGTGTTGCCACTTTTGTGACGTTACAGAGAGCAAACCAGGTAGCCAGGAGAAAGTGTTCTTGTCTGAATTCTGTAAAACTTTTATGCAACATTTTCATTAAATAATTTATCTTCTTTCAGTAGCTGTCAAACCAGATTCCATTTAACAAAATTCTACCAAATACTTTTTCATGTTGCTGGCATAGAACAGAAAAGTTGTTAATTTGGTAACAGTTCAAAACAATAATCAGGCGCCCTTTTATATATTCCTTGGAACTGTTCTTTCTTATGTTACCATGCGCCGTATGACTGAAATCCACATTTGCCTATGCAACAGTGTGCGTTTAATGCATGTCTGGGACAACTGGGCAATTCTGAACCTACTGTTACCTCTACTGTGTTAGGTAACATAGTTCCTATATTCTTAACAAAAATAGCTCTCTGTTCAAAATCTATTTATTTATACAATCATGCCTCAGTGAGTTATAATAGTGAATGACTTAGGCAAGGCTATATAGCTTGTTTTCAAAAAAGAATTCATTTTGGAAACTAACATGTCATACAGGGGATGATCCATATACCATTTTCTGTCACATTTTCATATATTTTAGTTGGTGGTTGAGTGTAGATCCGTACCTATACTTGTAAGATTTTCCTCTGCATTTTAGGCCCATCTGGACTTTCAATGATTTAGCTAGTCATAGCATTTCTTGCTCACAGAAACCTCTGTGTGGTGTAGGTATGCTGGGAGCCCATTTGCAGCAATGGAGTCTGCCTGGGTCCAGTTCTGGCAGCAGGGCTATGGGTTAACCTTGGCTGACCTTGGACGCTCCAGAAAGGTGTGTGTTTGATGTGTGGTGCCACTACCCTCGGCCCTGTTTATTCTTTCTATTCTTTTGGACAGTTCTACATATTAGTGAGCTGAATTCTAGTCCCAGCTCTCCTTGAAGTGACCTTGTGAAACCTCTGTTAGTTTATTTATAAAACTGCAGGAGTAGCAGGCCCTGGATGCAGCAGAGACGAATCTTTGACTTCTTCTAGAGTTGGGGTATGAGGCCTTGCTTAATAATGATGGCAGTGAAGTGTATAGCAGTCAGAAAAGACAAGAGTTTAACTCATATTCACTGGCTCTTTGTGCTGTGCATGTTCTCCTAGGCTACAGGGTATTTGGAAGGGCTTGCCTGCTGTTGCATGTCTGTGGATCTTGGCCTGAACTACAGTATGGTGGGCAGGCAGCCTGATTCAGGCAAAATGTGAAACATACTATAAAATCTACTACACTTGAGAGGTCTGGTTTTAACAGTGCTTTCCAGGGATCTCACTTCAGAAAAATTCAGTTGGAAGGGAACAATATTGAATAACATTACTTCAGCCTGTGGCTTTTCACAATTTAGAATATTCACAATCCCACCTTCAGAGTAAAAAGTTTAAAAGTTTAAAAGGAACTTGGGGCACAGGAGTTTCCACTGAAAAACAATGAAGAAAAAGGAGCAACAAAATATAGATGCTAGAAGTAAATTACAGAGGTGGAGCCAACAGTAAGAGGATGTCAGCCAGCCTGAGGCAAACATATGGGTGTGGTAGCAGCTGTATTTCATGCATCAAAAAAGATACATTTAGTGCTTTCCAAAATAATTAAATAAAACCTGGAGTAGAGAGTACAGCACCTGATTTATCACAGAGTACTTATGCAATATTTCTCCTTGAATCACAGATAATATAATAAGCAACAATATTCCTCACTGAATTTTTTAACATTTGTTTTATCCATGTCAAAAATTAACATTTTGTGACAAGAAAAAGTCTAAGACTTGCACTTAATGGATGAAAGGTGGATTCAGATAACATATAGTTGGATATTAGACTCAATACATGTATCACTCATTCTTTGCTTATGCACTGAAGGATGTGTCCTCTCACATGCCTGCCAGATTACAGAAGATCTAATTTATGTAGATAAACTGTAGGTATAAAAGAATAAGACTCTGTTGTAAGCCTGGTTTGTGACATGTTTATTTTTACAATACATACCAGTCATCTAAGAAAGGTCAGGGAACATGATGCTTCTGAGGAAAAGTTTTTAAAATATATGCAATACCCTTTTAAGGGGACAGTGTCAACTTGAACATCACATTTCCATGGGGAAATTTTCTGAAGGATACCTATTTATAATTGTCTAAAAAATAATAATATATTTGGCTCAAAAACTTCGTGAGCTGTTCCATATAATCAAACGATTCCCCTCCACCCAGTTTTCCCATTTCATTTTTTTTAGGGGGTAGGCATGCCTTCTCTGATACTGTTATGACATGCTTAAGTAACTTCCAAATGGGTGGGTGTGGGCGAGAGCAATGGCTATGTGCACAGTGGAGCTCACCTACATTTTAGGGATTATTAACTGGCAGTGTTCTGTAGGCATCATGGCAGAATTAGTTTTAAGGAGGGAACTGAAAAAGAATAAGAGAGTGGATTAACGGGGTATTTTAGCAGTTTGTGTTGGCATAGGTTACACAATCAAGACTTAAGGAAGAAGTGGATTAACAAGGGACAAAAGATGGGACTGTTGGCTGAGTAAAAATGGAGGTCATTGGTGCAATAAGCCAATAGATAACAGACAAGGCAGGGGTGAGTCTATCTATGCATTTTTGATGTGGTAGTGAAAAGGGATCCATCTGCAGCGCTTAATAAAGTGAGAAGACATGAATGAAGTAACAAGCAAGGAAGGTTGAGGGGGGCAAGGTTGGAGTTGCCAAGTCCAGAGGAGAAGACATTACAGTACCTAAGACACAAGATAAAAGTCTTGATGAAAGATATGGCTCTGGTACAGGGAGGACACTGGCTGCTGGTTACTTCTGGCAGCAGGCAGTGCTCTACCCCTACTCCCAACCCACCCACCATGATGATGGAGAACCGTTATGCTGCCTTGGCAATGAGTGATGAGGAATCACCCCCAAAGTTTGAAGAGGAGAAGCTCTGTACCACCTAAGGCTGGGAGGATCACAGCCACAACTCCCAGGAGGAAATATGGTTGGAGACTTTCTTCTGACGGGGACAAAGGACTCATCTGTCACCCTGACGTGGCATCCCGGAAGATATGCTGCCTGCTAGGGGCCCATATCTGAGGTGTTACGGAGGGATTGTCAAGGATCATCCAGCCCTCTGATTACTACCCCATGCTACTCATCCATGTGGGCACAAATGATACTGCGAGGTATGACCCTCAGCAGATTAGAAGTGACTACAGGGAGTAAGGGTGAGGGAGTTGAGAGCGCAGGTGGTGTTCTCTTTAGTCCTTCCAGTCAAGGGCAGGGGCCTCGGCAGAGACAGATGCATCTTGGAGGTGAATGCCTGGCTGCAAAGATGGTGTCTTGCAGGAGGGCTTCGGCTTCCTTGACCAGGAGATGCTGTTCCAGGAAGAAAGACTGCTAAACAGAGGTGGGGTCCACCTACTCAGGAAGGGGAAGAGCATATTTGGCTACAGGCTGGCTATCCTAGTGAGGAGAGTTTTAAACTAGGTTCGACGGGGGCAGGTGACCAAAGCGCACAGGTAAGTCAAAAACATGGAGACCTGGAGAAGGGTCAGAATCAGGGGGGAGCATGGGCTGTTATAGCAGAAATAAGGGAGAGACAAGACAGAACTGGGGGAGGCGATAATTCAGATCAGGCCTGGGCACAATCTAAGATACGAGAATAGCGTAGCTGAAGTCGACATATCTTAGATTGACTTACTTTACATTCTTGGGGCGCGGGATCAATGGCCACTGCTCCCCCATCAACTCCACTTCTGCCTCTTGCCCTGGTAGAGTTCCGGAGTCGATGGGGAGCGCATTCGGGGATCGATGTATCGCGTCTAGATGAGACTCGATACATTGATCCCCGATATATTGATCACTACCCACCGATCTGGCGGGTAGTGTAGATATACCCTCAATATCTTAGATGTCTGTATACTAATGTGAGAAGTATGGGGAATAAGCAGGAAAAACTGAAATGTTAGTAAATAAACACAGCTATGAGATAGTTGGCATCATGGAGACTTGGTGCGATAATACGCATAACTGGAATATTGGTATAGAAGGGTACAGCTTGCATGGGAAGGACAGGGAGGGAAAAAAGGGAGGACGTGTTGCCTTATATATTAAAAATGTATACACTTGGACTGAGGCTGAGATAGAAATAAGAGACAGACTTGTTGAAAGTCTCTGGGTAAGGATAAAATGGGTAAAAAAACAAGGGACATGTCATGGTAGGGATCTACTACAGACCACCAAACCAGGAAGAAGAGGTGGATGAGGCTTTTTCTAAACAACTAACAAAATCATCCAAAGCACAGGACTTGGTGGGGAAAGCCACTGGGGGGAGCCTGTTCTAGATTTGATTTTGAAAAATAGGGAGGAACTGGTTGAGAATTTGAAAGTGGAAGGCAACTTGGGTGAAAGTGATCATGAAATGGTAGAATTCATGATTCTAAGGAATTGTAGGAGGGAGAACAGCACAATAAAGACAATGGATTTCAAGAAGGCAGACTTAAGCAAACTCAGGGAGTTTGTAGGTAAAATCCCATGGGAAGCAAGTCTAAGAGGAAAAACAATTGAAGACAGTTGGCAGTTTTTCAAAGAGATATTATTAAGGGCACAAGAGCAAACTATTCCGCTACATACGAAAGATAGGAAATATGGCAAGAGATCACCTGGCTTAACCAGGAGATCTTCAGTGATCTAAAACTCAAAAAAGAGTCCTACAAACAGTGGAAACTTGGTCAAATTACAAAGGATGAATATAAACAAATAACAAGTATGTTGGGACAAAATTAGAAAGGCCAAGGCACAAAATGAGATCAAACTAGCTAGGGACATAAAGGGTCAGAAGAAAACATTCTACAAATATATTAGAAGCAAGAGGAAGACCAAGGACAGCATAGGCCTGTTACTCAATGAGGGGGGAAAGACAACAACAGAAAAATGTGGAAATGGCAGATGTGCTTAATTACTTCTTTGTTTTGATTTTCACCAAGAAGGTTGGTGGCGATTGGACATCTAACATAGTGAATGCCAGTGAAAATGAGGTAGGCTCAGAAGCTAAAATAGAGAAAGAAAAAATCAAAAATTACTTAGATAAGTTAAAAGCAACAAAGAGTCTTTGTTGCTTTTTACAGATCCAGACTAACATGGCTACCCCTCTGATACTTAGGCCAGGTCTACACGAAGCGCGAAAATCGATTTTAGATACGCAATTTCAGCTACGAGAATAGCGTAGCTGAAATCGATTATCTAAAATCGATGTACTCACCTGTCTTCACCGCGCGGGATCGATGTGCGCGGCTCGCCATGTCGATTCCGGAACTCCGTTGGTTTTGGTGGAGTTCCGGAATCGATGTAAGCGCGCTCAGGGATCGATATATCCCGTCTAGATGAGACGCAATATATCGATCCCCGAGCAATCGATTGTAACGCGCCGATACGGCACGTCGTATAGACGTGGCCTTAGACAAATTAGATGTCTTCAAAATCAGGGCCTGATGAAACGCATCCTAGAATACTCAAGGAGCTGACTGAGGAGATATCTGAGCCGTTAGCAATTGTCTTTGAAAAGTCGTGGAAGACGGGAGACATTCCAGAAGACTGGAAAAGGGCAAATATAGTGCCCATCTATAAAAAGGGAAATAAGGACAACCCGGGGAATTACAGACCAGTCAGCTTAACTTCTGTACCCAAAAAGATAATGCAGCAAATAATTAAGATATCAATTTGTGAACACCTAGAAGATAATGAGGTGATAAGTAATAGTCAGCATGGATTTGTCAAGAACAAATTGTGTCAAACCAACCTGATAGCTTTCTTTGACAGGGTAACAAGCCTTGTGGATAGGCAGGAAGTGGTAGATGTGGTATATCTTGATTTTAGTAAGTCTTTTGATACTGTCTCACATGACCTTCTCATAAACAAACTAGGGAAATACAACCTAGATGGAGCTACTGTAAGATGAGTGCATAACTGGTTGAAAAATTGTTCCCAGTGGTTCACAGTTATGCTGGAAGGGCATAACGAGAGGGTCCCTCAGGGATTGGTTCTGGGTCCATTTCTGTTCAATATCTTCATCAATGATTTAGATAATGGCATAGAGAGTACACTTATAAAGTTTGCGGACAATACCAAGCTGGGAGGGGTTGCAAGTACTTTGGAGGATAGGATTAAAATTCAAAATGATCTGGACAAACCGGAGAAATGGTCTGAAGTAAACAGGATGAAATTCAACAAGGAAAAATGCAAAGTACTCCACTTAAGAAGGAACAATCAGTTGCACACATACAAAATGGGAAATGACTGCCTAGGAAGGAATACTGCAGAAAAGGATCTGGGGGTCATAGTGGACCACAAGCTAAATATGAGTCAACAGTTGTCAAGGTTCCCTCCCCACGCTGAACTTTAGGGTACAGATGTGGGGACCTGCATGGACACTTCTAAGCTTAATTACCAGCTTAGATCTGGTATCGCTGCCACCATTCACAAGCACTACTTTTCTTCCCTGGGTAGCCTTGAGAGACTTCACCATTTTCCTGGTGAACACAGATCCAAACCCCTTGGATCTTAAAACAAGGAGAAATTAACCATCCCCCATCCTTTCTCCCACCAACTCCTAGTGGATCCAGATCCAACCCCCTTGGATCTAAAAACAAGCAAAAAATCAATCAGGTATTAAGAAAAAGGCTTTTAATTAAAGAAAAGAAAGGTAAAAGAAAACCCTCTGGGAGAGATTAGCATACCAGCTACTCTCACAGACAACAGATTCCAAACACAGAGGATGTTCCCCTAGGCAAAAATCTTAATACACACAAGAATACCCAAATTTGATAATTCCCTTAATGGTACGCAAGAAAGTTCAAAGAAAAAAACATAAAACGCTAGTTATGCTTTCAAAACTTAATTACTCTGATAAGAAGCTACGTGTCTTTGATCTTTTCACTCCAGCTGAAACTGAGACTCTAAACAAGAAACTTCCTCCTTCCTTTTAAAACATCTTGTTTCCCCATTGGTTCCTCTGGTCAGGTGTAAAGCTAGGCTAGTGAATTCTCTAACCCTTTACAGGTAAAAGAGGCATTAACCCTTAACTATCTGTTTATGACAACAGTGTAATGCTGTTCCAAAAAAAGCAAACATCATTCTGGGATATAGTAGCAGGAGCTTTGTAAACAAGACACAAGAAGTAATTATTTAGCACTACTCCACGCTGATTAGGCCTCAAGAGTATTGTGTACAGTTACGGGTGCCACATTTCAGGAAAGATGTGGACAAACTGGAGAAAGTCCAGAGCAGAGCAACAAAAATGATTAAAGGTCTAGAAAACGCGGCCTATGAGGGAAGATTGAAAAAACGGGTTTTTTATTCTGGAGAAGAGAAGACTGAGAGGGGACATGTTAACAGTTTTCAAGTACATAAAAGGTTGTTACAAGGAGGAGGGAGAAAAATTGTTCTTATTAACCTCTGAGGACAGAACAAGAAGCAATGGGCTTACTCTGGGCTGGTGGGTGGAGCTGAGGGGTTTGGAATATGGGAGGGGGATCTGGGATGAGGCAGGGGATTGGGGTGTGGGAGGAGGTATGGGCTCTGGTGGGGCCAGAAATGATGGGTTCAGGATGTGGGAGGGGGTTGGGGTACAGGGGTGTATGAGGGTTCTGGCTGGGGGTGCAGACTCTGGGGTGGGGCTGGGGATCAGGAGCAGGAGGTTGGGGCCTGGGAGGGGGTTAGGGGTGCAGGCTCTGGGCAGCACTTACCTTAAGCAGCTCCCGGAAGCAGCAGCATTTCCCCTCTCTAGCTCCTATGCGGAGCTGCAGCCAGGTGGCTCCATGGTTCCTGGCCAATCAGACCTCCGGGAGCGGTGCTTGGTGTGGGGGCAGTGTGGGGAGCCCCCTGGCTGCCATTACGTGTAGGAGCCAGAGAGGGGACATGCCACTGCTTCCTGGGAGCTGCATGGAGCAGAGGTTACAGGGAACCTGCCAGCCCTGCTGCACAGCACCGCCAACTGCACAGTTAATGGCCTGGTCAGTGGTGCTGACCGGAGCTGCCAGGATCCCTTTTTGACCACATGTACCAGTCGAAAACTGGACACCTGATCACCCTATTCAAACCTCACTTCTATATGGTCCAAATGCAAAGTGCACTTCCTTTGACCTGGCCTTCACAAATAATAGTACATCAGTTTTTTTTGTCTTTTTAAAAATTATAAACCCCACACAAAGTTCCTCACAGGGAGAAGAAACACGTGTGACAGTTAGTCACTTATTTATTTCTCACTGAACAGCACTCAGATACCACGGTGATGAAAAGACGGAAGAACCTGAATAGACTGTGAATTACATAACTTATTACTCTCCAACAGGGCTGGCTCCAGGGTTCTTGCTACTCCAAGCGGCGGAAAAAAAAAAAAGCCGCAATCTCGATCGGTGGCAGCTCCACCGCATCGCTGTCTTCTTCGGTGGCAATTCAGCGGCAGGTCCTTTGCTCCGAGAGGGACCGAGGGACCCACCGCCAAATTGCCGCTGAAAAGCCCGACATGCCGCTCCTTCCCCTTGGCTGCCTCAAGCACCTGCTTGCTGAGCTGGTGCCTGGAGCTGGCCCTGCTCTTCAAGAATAATGTATTATAAATAGTGAATAACTGAAGTCATTATTTTGTCTACAATCCAGAGACTAGAATTTGTTCACATCAAATGTTCTTCTAACAATTTTGAACACACATACACACACACACAAGAATCAATGCATGTTTATGCATAATTTGTGAACAGAAGAGAGGGTTAAAATCACTCTTATTACTGTTCTCCAAATAAGTAAGTTACTAGCTTTTCTCCAGACTTCTGCTACTCTATAATTTTCAAACATTGCTCAAATGATTGTCCGTGGTAAAGCAGGTTCGTGGTGCTATTACAAATACCTTAAAGCTGACTGTGATGCCCTCACGCATGCTGAGTAGCACATTACTCCACAAAGAGTTCCACTGAAGTCAGTGGAGCTATCTGTGGAATAAACAATAAAGGGTTACCTGACATGAATAAAGATATTAGAATCTGGCCCTTAGAAAGCATATAGTCCACATCAGCCAATTAGTGTGTAATAGTGCCTTACCCTTGCCATGTGAGTAAAGATATCAGTCACACTTTGGTCTTACATGCTTGTTTACACATACAGCGCTGCAGTGGCTCAGCTGTGCCACTTCAGCGCATTGGGTGAAGACACTCAATACCAACAGGACAGAGCTCTCCTGTCAACATACTAAAACCAGTTCTGCAAGAGAAGCTCTTCCATCAACATAGGGCTGTCCACACTGGTGCTTATGTTGGTGTAATTTATATCACTCAGTGGAGTGCTTTATTCAGACATAGGCAGCTTTTGGCAACAAAACAGTGGAGGTATACACACTGCAATGCCATTTTTGGCAACAAAACTTGTCAGTTTCAACAACAAAATAAAACCACATGAACAAGAGGCATAAAGCTTTTTGCGGCAAAGCTGAAGTGACAAAGTGTTGTTGTTCATTACATGACCAGAACTGGCCTCCCCCAGTATCCCACAATGCCTGCCGTGACCATTATGCTCACTCTTTTGAACTCAGCAGTCCTGCTGCCCTTTCAAAGCTCACAGAAGTTCTGACAGCTGCTCTGTTCCAGACAACAAAGAGCAAATCCTTGGTGTGGAACGCTCCTGCTCTCTCCCACACTAGGAACACAGAGGCAGACAGGCAGGGGTTCATATGTATGTGTGTGTGTGTGAGAGAGCGAGAGAGAGACTGCTGTGCTGTGCAGAGCCAGGAAGGGAGGCAGGGGCTGATGTTGGGGTTTCCCCCCTCTCCCTGTCTCAGCACTGGTTGCTTCCAGTGGCTGTCTGAATTTATGAGACAGCATGTGGACACACTCACTCCCCTCCTCGCCACATACACTCCCCATCACACTTTCTCCCCCCTCCAGACACGCCAAACCCATGAAAAAACCACAGAAATTGGGCTTGTTTTTGGCTTAATTGGATTGTGAGTTGCTTGTTGGCTAGTTTTTGGCTTGTAACTTGTTGCTTATTTGGTTTGTAGCTTGTTGCTTGTTGTAGCTTGTTGCTTCTTTTTTTTTGATTGGCTCTCGGCAAGGGGAAAGCAGAGTCAATAGGGTGAGAGAGTCAGGGGTACACAGACTGCATGCTGGGGGAATCTAGTCACATAGAGTGTTGGGGTTCTTAGGGATTGTCTTCTTTTGGCCTTGTTTTGAAATGGGATTAGTTGGATTTTTGACTTATTGTGAAAACCGGGATACTAATTTACCACGTGAAAGTTGGCAGCTGTGCCCACCTCCCTTCCCACACACTTCAGTTGAAAAGCAGCTGACTATCTACTAGGATGCCCCTGGAACAATGGGATTGAGAAACCTGCATCATGTGATGCTGTACCTGCCCCATGATGCATTGCACACCCTTCCCAAAGCACCTTGCAACCACTTGCACAGTGGGATAGCTATTGCATCAACACAAGGAGCATAGTGTGGATATGCAACAGCAGTTTAATTAAAGTGGCATAACTTTTGGTGACTAAACTCTGCAGTGTAGATACACCCATAGCCTAAATTTCCTATGAAGCCCTTTTGGCTTCTTATGGTTATTTAGATTCGTTGTTTTCAGAAGAATTATAGCCATTTGTGCCTTAATTAAGGTTTGCCTTAATTATATTTAATTAAAGGGATTTAATTTATAATTTGATGTACATAAATAGACTGCTTTTAATGACTGTACCAAGTACAGTATTAATTCAATCAAAACTGAATAATGAAGTCAGTGAAGCTAAACACTTTCTGTATAAATGGATTTAAGTACAAATCAAATCAAATTTGGCAATCAGCATCTCTTGTCACCAGCAAAAGTAGATTTCTCCAATATGATCATATCCCTGCTGACTATGCGAAATGCAACTGATTTTTTTGAAAATTGGAAAATGTATTCCCCTAATACATATGATATAGTTTAATTCCTATCCACAATATATTCTCACGCACCATGCTGTGATTTCTGCTTCTGTATGTGTCAAGCTCTGTGCCCATCCTGTTTATCAAAATAGTTTCAAAAAGATTCAGTCATATTTCAACTTTCCTGCTAAATGCATTTGATCATGCCACTAGATAGGGAGACCATACAATGTAGCTTAAATATTACAGACTGAAATCAAATCCACCAGATGTGCTTGCTGCTTCTGGTTTGCTTACTGTGCAACTTACTTGGTGGAGGGGTAAAATGGACACAGACATCATGATACTTTCACTCATACCTATATGGCAATGTTTACCATAGTATCCTAGCATCTGCATGATTCTATGGTGATTTCAACTCTTATTATTGTGATATTATTTAAACTAAAAATAAGAAAAGATAGCAATGATAAATATCTTGATTGTGGACATGACTGAGTGCTTTCCCATCAGCATACCATCTGCCATCTGAAAAGGTCCCATCTAAAATATAAAACGACATTTAAACATGGTTGTGGAACATAACTGTGGTCAAACCCATGTTGTTATATGAATTACTCTTGCCTACATAGACAGAAAAACGTGTTAAAACCATGTTAAAAAGTGTTTTAATGTAGGTATCGACTTGGGTTAGCCAGGCTTCTGTAACATGGCTGTACATTTTTTTTCTGAACATACAGGCAAGAATAATTCATAGTACAACATGGTTTGGCCACAGAGGTCTTGTCTACACTACGAAAAGTGTTACCCATTTTTCAGCACTGTCACAGTTGTTCATTGTGTTATCCAACCTTGAGGATAAGAAAACTGCCTGCACCTGAAGTGAAATCCTGGTCCCATTGATGTCAATGGGATTTGCCATTTACCTGAAATGGGGAGTGAGCGGATTCAGTAAATCAAGACGTAGGTTCATCAGATACTTTGCATTACCAGCACTGTATCAGTATGTAATTTTTGAGTTGGCATTTCTTCTTTATGGCTGTTCTTTAAAAGAGAAAATTTAAAATCTACAAATTGTGTATAGAAGAATCACAATGTGCCCCTTTCTATTTACTTCATAAAATGCTGAACTGTCATTGAACAACACAACTCCAAAACAGAAGAGTAAGTCTGTGTCTACACTACAGAGACTATACTGACATAGTTGTGTTGGCGTAGCTAGGCTGGCATAATCCAGGTTTTTCCATCAGTGTAGGAATGCTGTCTCCCCAAACGAAGTTGGCTCTGCTGATGGAAGCATTCTTCCATTGATAGAGCTGCATTTACACTGGGGATTAGGTTGACATAGCCACATCAGTCAGGGGTGTGGTTTTTTCACACCCATGACTGATGTGGCTACGATGACCTAACTTTTAAGTGGTGTAGAGCGAGCCCTAGTCTCACCAGCTTCCTAAAGCTGTCCTTTACATGTGCAAATATTCACAGGGCTTCTGTACAGTTCAGTCTCCAGACTAATTAAGTACTCGCTGTGGACAACACCTGTCACTCAGGCCAGCCATCTGTGTTTTCTCTGACTTAGCCCCCTCTCTAAATCCAGGTCAAGTCTAAACCTTGCAGATGCTTCCAGCATAACACCTCTAAGATAACTCTTATCAGATCTTCATTATCCTGCATTTCAATTACTGCAACCTCCAAATCTCATCTTTCCGCACTTATATCTATTCAGAATGCTGTTGCAAAGACCATTTGCATGCTCCTAGCTTCAACCACATCATCCCTCTGTTTGCATCTGTCCACTGACTTCACCTTCTTCGCTGCATCAAACACAAACTACTTGTCTTTGCTTTTAAGGCCCTTCATAGTTTATTCCCACCCTACTTAACTCTGATACACTAGTGCAGGGGTCGGCCGAGTCTTTCAGAAGTGGTGTGCCGAGTCTTCATGTATTCACTCTAATTTAAGGCTTTGCATGCCAGTAATACATTTTAACGTTTTTTAGAAGGTCTCTTTATAAGTCTATAATATATAACCAAACTACTGTTATATGTAAAGTAAACAAGGTTTTCAAAATGTTTCAGAAGCTTTATTTAAAATTAAATTAAAATGCAGATCTTATTAGTTTAGTGTGATCCTTGCCCTTGCTTTTCCTTGCTGAGTTTTCCAATGTCTGGCACATATTTGGATACTTAAAGCTGCACACAGGCTTCTGAGTGCTCAGTTCTTAACCGGCTAGAACCCCAGATTGGCAGCTGAGGTGAGTGGAGCTGGTGGCTGGGAGGGCTGAGCAGGGCTGGAGGCCTGGTCCCTGTCTGGCAGGGGGCCTGCGCTGGAACTCCAACCAGAAGCAAGGTGAGTGGGGCTGTGGCAGGGATCCCTGCTGGCAAGGGGCCAGCAGCCAGAACCCCAGGGCAGCAGTGGGCTGAGTGGCTCAGCCCGCCTCGCTCTGGGGTTTCAGCTGCTGGCTCCTGCCAGATGGGGTCTCAGCCCACTGCCAGCCTGGGGTTCCTTCACCCAGGCCAGCAGCGGGCGCTGAGTGGGACTGGCAGTGGGACCCTGGCAGTGGAAAACCCAGTGCGGCGGTGGGCTGAGCAGCTGCTGGCTCCTGCCAGCCGGGGTCTCAGCCCATTGCCAGTCTGGGGTTCCTTCCCCCAGGCCAGCAGCGGGTGCTGAGCGGGACCAGTGGCGGGATCCCGGCTGGCAAGGGGACAGCAGTGGGAACCCCAGAGCGGCGGTGGGCTGAGTGACTCAGCTCGCCCCACATGCCATCAAAAATTGGTTCGCGTGCCACCTTTGGCACGCATGCCGTAGGTTGCCAAACCCTGCACTAGTGAGAGATCAAATCCTGCATCCACTCTACCAGCCTTTTTCATCCATTTGTACCATTTTCAAATGAGCGTCTTTGCACTCTCTCCTTTATGTATGGGAGAAGCTCCCTGCAAACATCTGTCTAACCACTTCATTGTCCTCCTTCAAAGGCCACCTTAAAACTCTCCCTGCCATGACGCCTATAAAATCTCGACAGTACTTTGGCAGCTAGTGGGCTGTGTCTGCTGCTTATCACCATAACCAGTATTATGTCATTGTTTTCCTATGTTTGCCCCATTGGTGATGTATTCACCTGTCATTCTATGTCTTAGATTGCCACTTACATATCCTTTGGTTAGGGACCATCTTTAGTATGTCTGTATTGTATATAGCAAAATGGGGCCTTAATTCATGAGTAGGGACTCTACGTGCTACCATAATACAGATAGCTAATAAATAATGATAACAAAAATCTTAATGGCACTACAGACTAGAATATCGGAGGCAACAATGTATCACTTTTTATTGTTCCTAGCCTGCTCTATCCAATAAAAACATTGCAATTAAAAGACTCCATCTTAGCCTATGTGAATATTATCCTTTTACTTTTGGAGTAATGCATGTGCAAAGCACATATCTAACAAACCGTGATTCACAAAAAATTCTCTATAAATGGATTTATTAACAAAATACCAATTCTTAAATATAGATATGACTAAAAACAGTCCATGTGGATGAGGCAATATCTTTTATTGGACCAGCGTCTCTTGGTGAAAGTGACAACCAATCGAGGTCCACAGACTTTTTTTTTTCAAGGTCTGGGAAAGTCAAAAGCGCAAAAAAAAATAAAAAATAAAAAAAAATGCCAGTGTATTAATTACATGCAATGCCAAGCCTGACTGAATGACTTTTGTTCTAATGGCATAAAATGATACTGTCTGTTCTGGTAAAGAATTCTGTATAATTTCTAGACAAAAAGGAAACTTATTAAGAGTATTTAGAATAATTGTTGTAAATATTTGTTACAGGTGGAAAAAGAAAAAGTTTTAAATCCATTTTACAGTATCTTCTGTTTAGTCCTCAGGTATATTTCACAGCTTTTCACTCATGCTATATCCCTAGTGCTGGTATTAGTGGGTATGTTGAAAATTTATGCAATGCTTTACATGGCTACCTAATTTGCCATTCAGTAGAGATGTTGTCATAGCAACTGCTAGATCTCATGATGCTTAACACTGTCTCCAGGATACCAAACACATTCTCAAAGCAATATACCAGACTGTGTTTAGCCACATTCATCCACCTTTCTACAACTCAGCATTTTCCATTAAAATTAATACATTATCCCCCTGAAGGACGATTTTTAACAAATTGACTGATACCACTGACTGATTCCTTTTCCCTATAACTTCTCCTTCCACCCTAAACTGTGCTAAAATAATGTTTGTATAAGAATGAAATTTGAGGAAGGAATTAAAATGCAATTCCAGGGACAGCTGTGGAATTAGTGAGATCATATGATGTATATGGCATCTGTTGGTGACAATATTTAGGATCACTATTACCTCTAAATATTTGTGGCCTAGCCTCTGTGATCACTGCAGCACAGAAAGGTCCTGTATAGTGAACAAGTAAATACTTCCTTCCCCTCCACCAAATCATTGCTATTTTATTTAACATTAGGTGGCTCTTGGTATGCAGAATTAATCTGATATCTGCTGCAATAGATCTACAGACCATGCAGGGGACCTACTGAGACACATGTATCATGCACATCAGAAGCAATCTTCTAAAAGTAAAATGTACATGAAAGCAGAGTCTAAGTGGAATACAAGATTGTAAGAAGCCCTGTATGCAACCCAGTCTTGAAAAATATCATCAAGCTTGATAAAAGAGAGACTTAGATAGACTACATGATCAAGTCTTAAAAAAAAAAAAAACTTTTAAAAAAGGACTTCAGAGTCTGAATATGAGGATACAGGGCACCAAGCAGTTGCAAGTCAATACTCTTAAAATATTTGTTACTATAGAGGCATTGGCAGTGTTCTGTTGCTTAAAAAAGAAAGAAAGAAAGAAAGAAAGAAAGAAAGCCAACTAGGGTTAAAAACTGAAGGCAAGAGTGAAAAACACACACAGACAAAAGGAAAACGGGAAAGGATTATGAAAGAAAGAGCTCTCTGTTGCACCCTTCCCCTCCTCTTTTGTCTTTATATTATCTATTTAGCTCCAGTGCTGCTAATCCTTTTACAGGATCAAGACCTCAGACTGTATGGGTCTAATTCTCCACTCCCTGGTATCTGGTATTGCAATTTCCAGCTGTGCAATGTAAGTGCAAAACACTAATCTTGGTGTAAGGGATGGAAAATTCAGTTTTGATGGCATTTTACACTCAATTTACCCTGACTTTGCACAGGTGTAAGTCACTACACAAGTTTCAAGCCAGTGAAGAATGAGGCTTGAAATGATTTTGTTAGTCAAGGATCTGTCTTCTTACCTGTCTGATTTATCATGCAAACTTAATGACGCTCTATAAATAACAATAATAAATAATAGCTGACTCTTCTGTCTTTGCTACTTGTACTTCCCTTTTAGTCACATCAATTTCACTCTGGGAAGCATTATGGGCAGCAGCATCAGAGCTAACAGCCTCCATTGTAATCATCCAAAAATCAGTTCATTTATCTCTAATGCAATTATCTTCTTTAAATGAAGAGTGATGTTAACTTGCTGCATTAAGTTATGAGATCAACAGTTCTCCTAATACATTTACACTGTTCTAAAGAAGACAGGCCAGGTTCTGTTCTCAGTTACTCTGATTTTCACTGGTATAACTTCAGTAATTACTACACTTTTACACAAGCGTGACTGAGAATAGCATTTGGCCTGACTGTGCAGCAGACAACTGTGTACTCACTTCATTTACTGACACAAAAACATGTTTCTAAGGCTAGCATTTGATGTCCAGTAAAAAAAAAACAAAACTTCAAACAATAACCTCCACCCTCATGATTAATCAGTAGTGGAATCTGTGATGAATATTTGTCAGTGGCACTCGACATATGTTTAGTCGATGAATAGAGAGACTTCTATAATAAACAAAACAAAACAAAACAAAATTTGAAGCCATTGCATCTCATTTTCCTGTGCATTTCTCTGATCTATGCCTGTATGTTAGACTGCAAAGCCCTTGTAGTAGGGACTATTTTTCTTTGTACCTTGTGTAGCACCACACTCTTTGCTGGCACTAACCAAATAAGAAATAAATAAAAATCTATTGTAATGATAAGTATTAATTCGATATTTCTAATGTACTGTATGTCATGACCAGGATGTGGGCAGTCTGAGCTAGTGGTCAGAGTAGGAATCATGACGGGTCACATACCCGGACATCAGAGTCGGGGCGGCTCCAGGCACCAGCATGCCAAGTGCGTGCTTGGGGCGGCAAGCCGAGGGGGGCACTGTGCCGGTCGCCACGAGGGCAGCAGGCAGGCTGCCTTTGGCAGCTTGCCTGCGGAGGGTCTGCTGGTCCCGCAGCTTCGGCGGACCTCCTGCAGGCTGCTGCCGAATCTGCGGGACCGGGGACCTCCTGCAGGCAAGCTGCCAAAAGCAGCCTGCCTGCTGTGCTTGGGGCGGCAAAATGCCTAGAGCTGCCCCTGATCAGAGGCGCAGACCGAATATCAGGAGGCAGGCAGGGTCATGCAGTAGGAGCAAATAGAACAAGGGAAGCAGTCCTAAGCAGTTGCATGGAGAGTTGTCTGTTCCTGTGCTTGGTTTAAATAGAAACAGGGAACCAATCAGGATCCCCTGAGTTCTGCCAATCAGATTCCAGCACTGGAGGTCTGTGTCAGAGTTGAGCTTCTAATTCTGGCAAGTATTAGCAGGTCACTGGGTGGCAGGTTGCAATTTACTTGTTCCTAAGTGCCCTGTAGAGAGGGTTGGAGACCCATGGTCAATGGGGTGCCCTCTGGTTGACATTAGATTGGGCTTTGCAGGGTGGTTCCTATGGAATGCAGGTGCCTGCAACCTATTCTACTGGCTCCCAGACATGCTCCTCAGGACCATAGCTCTCCCAGTCAGTAAAATACCAGAGCCTGCCATATTTACATTTAGAGTCCAGGATCTTGTGAACCACATATTCCTTGTTGCCCTGAACTGGTGGAGGAGGTGGCAGGGGCCAGAGATGGACAGAGTTTTCCATTTAAGGTTTCAAAAGTGATACATGAAACATTGGGTGACTCTTCAGAGACCAGGGTAGTTGAAGTTCAAAAGTGTCACAGGATCCTAAAGGGCTAAGGAACAAAAAATCCAGCTTGGGAGCAGGTCTGTCTGTGTGGAGATGCTCCATGGAGAGCTATATCTTTTGTCCCACTGAGTAGGTGGGGCCTTGCTGGTCTGCATCCATTTACAGTCTGCTCTGACTTTTTCCAAGGGTCCCTTCATTTCTTGCTGGGTTGGATAAATATGCTGCATTAGGTCTGAAGAAGTCATTTTGGGAGAGAATGCAAGTAGTTGCAGGGGGAATCAGAGTGATACCCATAGTTGGTAAAAGAGGACTTTGACCCGTAGATGCATGGGCTGAAAATGCTGTACTAAGGGAGACGTGAGGGCCAATTACCTTTGTGATGATTGATGTAACATCACAGATACTTCTTGAGGATTTGGTTGGCCTTTTCTGTTTGGCCATTGGGCTCGGGATGGTAAATGGAGGAAAGGCATGTGGGACCCCTTGCAAGCACAGGGCCTTGTTCCAGAACCAGGCTGTGGACTCTGACCCTTGACTGGAGGTGATGTGCTCTGGAGGGCCATGGAGGTAGGCTACATGGCTAATCCATAGCTGGGCTGTCTCTCAGCTGAGGGGAGGCCTGCGCAGGGAATTTAGTGGGCCATTTTGGTAAAGTGATCCACTGCTGTCAAAACTCTTGTAGATTTTTGGTGGACTTCTGTAATTCTATAAAAAAATTCTATGTTGATAGTCACCCATGGTTGAGATGAGGTGTCCAAGGTCTGGAGGAGACCATGGGGCTTGTCGCATGGTGTCTCAGCACGAGCAGAAACATCACAGAAGGCAATAAATTACTACTGTGGGGTGCATCTGGGGCCACCAAAAAGAGTGAGAAATTAATCATTGGGACTTAAAGTGCTCCAGGTGTCCTGCTAGGGGAAAGTTGTGGCATAGTTGCAGGAGAACCATTCTTGTGGATCCTGGTGGAACACAGACATTGGTCGCTTATGTATGTAATCCCTTCCCAGGAGCCTTGCAGTTGCTTGTTGATAATGGCTTGTTCATCAGGTGGAATTCATGAAGCAGAGTTAAAGGCAGAGTGTACCCACATGAATATATCCTAGTGAAGAGCTCTGATGAGAAAGTTACGGGATTTGAAAATGAGGGTTGGTTCCTGGCTGGGGCTCATGGGTTGGTACTGTATCTACAGGATATGGTGTCAGGCTTGTCGTTTTTGGTTTAAGAGTGATATGTGAGGACAAAATCAAATTATGAGAAAAACAGGGCCCACCAAAGCTGCCATTGATCTAATGCTTTCACCTTATGTATATGTCACATTACCCAGGATACAATCTGGACTGATTAACAGTTGTGTTGTCTCAGGCCTCCAACTTGGGGTGCCTTTTATACTGCTTCTCTGTGAGAGCTTCCACTCCTGGGCAACAGCTGGAACCCCCCCTTTGGGGAAGCTAGTCCCCAGCTCCACCCTTTCTGCCCGCACCCACCCCCGATGGCCAGAGCCCCAAGACCTCCTCTGCCCAGAGGAGCCCTGAGTACCCCTCCTTGGCCAGAGGAGCCCCAGTCTGGCCGGAGGCCAAAGCATCTCCCCCCTCAGCCAGAGGAGCCTTGAGCCAGCCAGAACCCCCCTCCTCACCTGCCTGGAGGAGCTCTGGGCCAACTGGAGACTCCAAGCTGCCACAGGGGAAAGAGTCTCACTTTTGTCTGAAAGAAGTTTTTGATATGCCCCATGCAGGTTCCGGGGTGGCTGAGGAGGTAGTATTTGCTACTCAGCTTCTTGAGTTAATCACTAATCTCTCTGGAGTCCAGGGAGATTACTGATGAACCTGGGAAGCTGAATAGCACATACCGCTTCCTCAGCCACCCTGGAATCTGCATTGGGCATAATAAAGCACAAACTTCCTCAGCAAACCCCTGCAACCACGGGTTCAGCAGCAGCAGCAGCGCCAGGGGTGGCTGAACCTCCCCTGGCCTATTATATCCACTGCCCATGAACTCCTCGTCTGCTCACACCAACCTCCAGCATGAAAGTTACTCCCAGTTATGGTATATGAATGCTGCAGCCAGGCAACACCGGCAAACTCCCAGTCCCAGACTTTCCCCAGAAATGAATGTCTTGTACTGCTCACCTCTCTCCTGGACAATGCAAGTTCATATAAAGTCCATACTTTTATTAGTAGAAAATGACATACTCAAATCCTGTTATCTCAAATAGAGTTTCTCAGACACTTCAATTCAAACACATTAGTTTAGATAAAACAATACAACACATTTATTAATTACAAAAGATAGATTTTAAGTGACTACAAGTAAAGAGGCATAAAAGTCAGAATTGGAAACAAGAAAATAAAACACAACTAATGCCTAACTTAACAAGCTAAATGAATTCAAAGGAAAGTCTCTCTTACTACATGTTTCAGCAGTTCCTGGCTGAATTTCTTTCAGTCAGTAACCCTCCCCCAGTCCAGTGCTGCTTCCTTTGTTCTTCAAGTGTTGGCAATGCTGTAGGTAGAGACACAGGGAGAAATCATTTGGGGTGTCTACTCTCCCTTCTTATAGTTCCTTCTCTTCTTCGAGAATCATCTCTAGCTGAGGTTCAGGAGACAGAAAGTCTGTGTGGATGAGAACCCCAAAGATGTTTCTTTGTCAAGATGTAGATTTTTCATCCACATCTTCTTTCCTGACAAAGAATGGCTACTTAATCAGGTGATGCTCCATTTGATTTTGTTGACACTTGGCTGAGGCATCAGCTAGCCTCTTGTCTCTGGGGAACTGGTTTGTGACTGTTCCCAAGGCTTAGAACATGTCTTAGTAATATCATAGAGAAGAATATTATAACATTACATACAATGTTGCCATATATATTTTACCAGGACAATAATGTTCAGCAAATTATGAGAGTTTTCTAATAATGTCTCACAAGGCATACTTTGTACAAAATTTATCATAGTCCTGTAAAAGGGGTGAACACAGTGTCACAGTAGGTACTCCAGATTTTTATGATCAGTGAATACCTGAACTAGGCAGTGAGCTCCTTCCAGGTAGTGCCACCATTCTACAAAGGCAGTTTTTATCATCGGGGGTCCTTAACCAGTATTTCATAGTGTAGCTCTCCAGGGGTGAGCTTCCCTAAGTAGTACACAAACAGATGTAATGCTTTCTCAGGACCAAGTCAATGAGAGAAGACAGCCCTGATCACTGTACTGGAACTTTCCACTTCTATAAAGAAGGCTTGCATGACATCTGGATGAGTTAATAAGGGTGCAGTAGTGAAGACAAGTTTCTACAGACTGAATGCATGCTGGACTTGGGAGACCAATGGAATTGGGCATTATTCCAGAGGTGAGCAGTGAGGGGCTTGATTTGTTTTGAAAAATTCGGGATGAATTGATGATACAAATCAGTGAACTACAAAAGCTTTACAGATCTTGTACTGTAAGGGGAATTAGCCAATCTTGAATGGCTTAGACCTTGCATGGCTCCATTTGGAGCTCTT
Source organism: Chelonoidis abingdonii (assembly GCF_003597395.2). NCBI lineage: Eukaryota > Metazoa > Chordata > Testudines > Testudinidae > Chelonoidis > Chelonoidis abingdonii. The sequence continues at coordinate 124,303,845 of NC_133770.1, forward strand.
CTGGGGCTAAGATGAAGCCCAAGAACTCTGTGGATGCCTGACTGAAAACACACTTCTCAATCTCAGTGTAAAGGCCATGCTGCCATAAGCATTCCAAGACTTCAGACACAAGTGGTATTTTGTTCAGGGTACTCAGAGAAGACCAATATGTTATCTAGGTAAACTGCTAAGTTCTGGTTCAATATGTCTTGGAATACATTATTTATAAAATGTTGAAAGATGGCCAGAACTTTGGTCATTACAAGATATTCATAGTGGCTATATTGGGCTCGGAAAGTGGTCTTCCACTGATCCCCTCCCCTAATTTGTACAAGGTTGTACACCCACCTAGAGGTCCAACTTAGTGAATATATGGGCAGCCCCTAAACAACACAGCAACTCAGGAAACAGGGGTAGTAGATAACAATTCCTGAAAGTTATCTGACTCAATGCACAGTAGTCAACACAGAGTCAGAGACTGCCATCTTTCTTCTTGATGAAAAGAAGTAGTGCACCAGCCAAAATGGTCAACTTGCGGATATACTCTTGGGCAGGTTTTACAGGGTTATGCTTGGAGTGCTGTCAGATCGGGTTCTGACATGGCATAAATTCATCCTAAGGAAATTTTTATTCCTGGCTGCAGCTCTATTGGGCAGTCATAGTCCCAGCGCAAAAGCAGGGTTTCTGCATTCCTCTTTTCAAAAACATTGGTGTAGTCTTGGTATTGTAAGAGGAGTTCCAATGTAGCTTCAACAGAACATTCTGCCTGGATAGCCACCCCAGCCTGAGCCTCTAGACATCGGGACAGGATCCACCAGTCCCAAACAGTACTGCCAACAAAACTGCAACGGAAAACAGACTTTCTATAATTGCCACCAAACAAGTGGATTGTGGCTCAGTAAGGAGATCCTGAGGATCAGGAGAAAGTGTGGAGGATGGATCACATCAATTTGTAACATTTCTCAATTACCCTGAATCAGAGCCTTCAAGGAAGTTGTTTCCTGTGTTAATGGACTAGAAGCAAAGGGGAACCATCTACGAGGTTGAGAGTGGCTTTGCATTGCCGGGGAGTCTGCAGAATCTGGGTTGCCACTGCCTTTATGAAGCAGTCAGCTGGACTGAGTCAATGAGAGCCAGTAGGATGGGAGTTCACAGGGGCTCCCCAGGTATGTGCAACTGGACCAGCACCTGCCCATGGGGAGCCCTTGGGCAGAGTCCAGAATGTGTTTCAATTAAGACCAAGATGTAAGGGATCTCTTTTCCCTGATTTTTTGAGTTCATACAGGACAGACAGAGATGGAATGACCTGATTCACCACAGTAGAAGCAGAGATGGTGCTGGTAGCAGCATTCCTTTTCTGCAGTGGCAAGCCGTCGATAGCCTCCATCCACATGCATCAGCTCGGGGGGAGGCAGTAATGAAGAGTTACGTACATGGATAGGAGAGATGCAAGGCCCTTCTTTTTTCCTCCCTTCGTTCCCATAATCAATTATCCATGAGGGCATCCAGACTCATTGGTGTCTCCACCCAGCTTAACTCATCTTTAATTTCTTCTCTCAGGCCCCACCAGAACTAATACAGTTCACACCTTGTTCCAATCTGTATTGGCTGTGAGAGGGTGGAATTGCATGATATAGGAGGCTACAGTGTCCTGCGCCTTTCAGAGCTTTCTTAGGGCAACCTCCATTGTTCAAGCATGAAATGGCACTGAGCCACTTTGGAGAAAGACCGCCCACTGTGTTGGTGTTAGGCTGTCACATTCCAAGAAGGAGAAGCCCCAGTCTAATGCTTCTCCTGACAGCAGGTTGATAACCAGGCTCACCTTTGCACCATCAGTAGTGTAGGACTGTGGATGGATTGTGCAAAGCAGGTGGCACTGGTTTATGAAACCTGGAATCATTAGTGACAACTATTAAACCATTCTGGCAGATGTGTTGGGGAACATGGTTCTGTGAGCCCTACCTGGAGTATGGTGTTTTCTACATGCAATTGCCTGACTTGGTTCTGCAATAGCTGGTTCTCCAAGGTTAACTGATTGACCTGGGCCTGAAGGGCTTGGTAGCCCATGCAAACTGTTATGACTGGGACATGACATGGCTTGTCTGATCTAGTCACCAGAGCAGGTGTCAAGAACCAGGCTGGGTCAATTACCAAGAAATCAGAGTCTGAGGTATGCCAGAGGGCAAAATTAGAGCCAAGTGTCAGGCAGGCCCATCAGGTTGCCAGGACATCACGCAGTAGGAGCAGGTAGCACCAGAGAAGCAGTCTTAAGCAAGAGAAACACACTTGCATGGACAAATCCCTCTGCTTGGTTTAAATAGACGCAGGGAATAAATCAGGACCCCCAGAATTCTGTCAAATAGAACCCAGGACTGGAACCCTCTGTCAAAGTTGAGCTTTTAGTTCTGGCAACTGTTAGTAAGTCACTGGTTGACAAGTCGGAACTTACTGGCTCCTTGGAGACAGGGGTTTGAGACCTGTGATCTCTGACACTAACTGTTAGAAAACAATGATGAATGTATTTATTTACTTTGAACGGACTTTCTATCACTATCTCATATCTCCCTTTCTTTCTTAATGAACGCCCCTATCCTGTTCCCACTATTCACACCTCTCTCTTCCCGACATGAGTTCCCAGCCCTTTTTAAATAATAAGACAAGACTCTTTCTCCAGAACAGTCTCCTTCCCTGTCATTCCCTCTCTGGTACCTGCCCTGCCAGTTTCATCCTGACACTTGTAGACACAGAGGCTGGATCCAAAAAAGGATTTAGGTATTGTGACACTGAGCACTACAAGCCTAACTTTTAGGTGCTTAGAAAATCACAGGAACAACACTGAGATCCACAAAGCCTGAGTTAAAGTGCATAGGTTCCCTACACTTGGGAGGAGATAGGTATCTTAGAATACAATCCACAAAAGACAACACCTACACTGGCCAATGGCAGATGCTGACCAGAGGGCTGTGTGCTAAACCCTTCCCCTCTCATGGAGATAGGTGCCTAAATCTGGAGTGCAGAGAGGAGCCTGTCTCTGCTTGTGACCCTCAGCTGGGAAGCCCTCTCCTCAAGTCAGGTGGCCAAGGAACCTAAATTGTTTCTTGTGAGAATATGTTAGGCACTTGCCTTATCCTACACAAAATAGCCCAGTGATTAAGGCACTCACCTGGAATATAGGAGACCCAGGTTTAATTCCCTCATCTGCTTTGGGAGGGAAGGATTTGAAAAGGCATCTCCCTGCCTCTTCTGAGAGTACTGTAACCCCTGAGCTATGGGACAGGCTGATGCAGAGCTTCTTCAGTCTCCCCTGTTAAATCTGTTCCACTATGGATAATAATGAAAGAGTGATGGGAGCAGAGGACTGGACCCTGGGTCATCCACTCTGAGGTTGATGCCCTAGCCACCAGGCTTCAGAATCATCCTCTCTTTCTCTCTTTTTTGGCCCAATGACTCTTTGGATTAAATAATTAAAGTGGAACAGCTTCAACAGGAGAGATGGAGGGAGCCCCACAACAGAATAACCCAGTGGTTAGATCACTCTCCTGAGAGGTGGGAGACTTATCTTCAAATCCTTTCTGCCCTTCAGGTGGAATGTGGGGAAACTGAACTGAGATCTACCACTGTGCAGGTGAGTGCTCTCACCACTGGGCTAAAAGTTATAAGGTGGGCTGCAGCTGCACCATCACTCCTCCTCTGGTCAGATTTTGAATGGGACCTGTGCAATAGGCAGCCCAGCCTTTGAGCACACCTACTGGATTGGGCACTGCAGGCAAGATAAGCAAAGGAAGACCTCTCTTTCCTGGTTTGTGGATCACTCTGGGGCTTAGACGTTCAGGTGCCTAGAGTAAGGCAGGCACAGGCATGCCTAGAGGCAGAACTTTAGGCATCTGGGAAACTTTTACTTCAAAAATTGAGGAGCTGAGTGAGTTTAGGCGCCTTTAGAATTAGATGGTAGCCAGACAGGAGTTTTGTGCATTGCAGTGGAATCTAAAATTGGGATTTAGGCACCTAAATCTGGAGTTAGTTATCTAAGCACTTTTGTGGATCTGAATGATAGTGCCGCCCATCCCAGTCCTTCTATATCACCACTCAGCACAGTGGTTCTGTGAGAAGAGAATTGTTGGGCTGCTCAGAACACGTAACAAGAATGGGACATGCTGAGAACCAGCAGTGATGACCTGGATATGTTGAGATTTGCTCTAGACAAGGTAACATTTCAGTACTATGTGGGACTAGTTAAATCAGTATTCTTTAAGCATGAAAAGTTGAAAAATCAAAATGAGGTGCCTGTAGATGTAGATCACCACGTAGACCAGACCTTTGTCCTAAAGTAACACACAGGAGTTGGTTCAAGAAGTAACTATAGTTGATCTATAAAGCAAGAGAGACTGAAAAATAGTTAAGAATGATATCAAGAAAGGAGGGATTGTGGCAGAACCAAGAATTGTGATACAAAACATTAGCAATTAATTATATTTAAAATACAATAAATGAAAAAGCTAGTCAAAATGACCAAAATCAAAATGGAAGAAATCAAAATTCTTACCCATGTCGTTGAGGGTATTTAAACAGCTACAACAGAGTCAAAGACGGCATGCTTGTCCCTACACAATACAGGAAGCAAGAAGGCAAGAAAAAAACCAGTATGGCTGGAAGGCAAGACTCAAGGGGTCATTCAAACCCACCAGAGATCCTTCAGAAAAATCGAAATCCACCCCAAGGTAAAGCCAAGAGAAAGGGAGCATAAACTATAACAGATAAAATATAATATCATCTGCTAGTTATAAAAAAAGCAAACAATTCATTAAATATATCAGATATAGGCAGCTTATGAGAGAACCAGTGTGTCCCCAGGACATAAAAGAGTAAAGAAAATAATTACATTGTATACTCATTGGGCAAGGAGCATCTTTTTTGTTCTGTGTTTGTACTGAGCCAAGCACAGTGGGGTCCTAGTCCATGAGACTGGGGCTTCTAGGTGCTACAGTAATACAAAAAATAAATAATAATAACAGTTAAGGAAGATAAGAGCATTACAGATATACTAAGACTCTAATTCTTTGCTATGTTACTCCAGTTTTATACATCACAGGTGTAAACTAGTTTAATGGACTGGAAAATCAGTGGGACGCTGGAAATGACTCCTCTGAGTCCTTAGCACCATTTTGATATAAAAATAGCCAGTTAACTTGGGGTTGCTTCAAATAATTATCTCTTTGACCATCTACAAAACCCTAAGGCCTATTCCTGTATAATGGAGGATAGGTGTCAATTATGTTTTGAGAGGGAGTGTTTGCTGGGCAACCCAAAAATGCTAAGGTGAGCTCCTTGCTCTCATGAATAACAGAAAAGATTTGGCCCTTAGTATTCTCGAATAGTTGTAGGGAAAGGAGAAAGGAAGTAGGTTGATTGGCTGGGGTGGGGGAATGGGCATCAGGAAGGAAGGAGGGAAATTTTGATTTAGTGTGCTGTAATACCAATAATTACTGGCTAGTAAGTGTCTCTAATCCTCTTCTAACTTTGTTCTGGCATTTTATTATGTGTGTGGCACATCTATCCTGCCAGCTGTTTTGCTTGCTTTAGTGAACTAAAACTAGCTCACAGCACAGCAAAACTAGCTCAAAGTAAGTAAGAGAGAAAGGGGACATAAAATTAAATCTCTCTCATGTGCCACAGTTTGTCTCCAATGACCAACAAATAATAAAAATGCACTATGGTCATCATCCCTTTGAAATACAATCAAAGGGTGCATCTTCAAATATTTTAATAAAATGGTCTCCAGGACTTGTTTTTGTCTAGTGAACAAATCACTCTTCCTAAACAGGGATGATGTTAAAATGGCTCCAATGCACCTGAAATGCTATATTCATACAAAAGCCACTTGTTTGAATGATGTGACAATTTAAGAAAAAGAATATGCTTATACAAATGTACTCTATATTGTAGCTTTTGAAGCCTTTTGTTCAGTCAACGCCCAGTGCCTTTAATGTGTTCCCACAGGATGAAGAAAGCTTCTACAGCTAATCCTGACTTTAAATACTTAATATTCTAATCTGCCTCATACACGGGCAACATTGTTGATTAGAAGTAGGCTACATATGGTAGACTATGAAACTACTCAATTATCTGTGTCATTGCTTCATTCCCAATCTGCAGGAGGGGTAGGAAGGGAAGACTCGTCCTAAATGTTTTTTAAATAAGAATTTTATTAGGATGCCAAAAATTAACGTGAAGACATTTTGTTGGTAATCTTCCTTGATACAATATAAGGGAAACAATTTTACAGTATTTCTTCTTTAATCTTCTTGGTAAATAAATAAATGGCATTTTAAAAAATGTTTCTTTATAAAAATGAATATCTTTATATAGTTGCTGAAATATCCTCTTTGCCCAGTCATAGTATCTGATCATATCCAAATGCATCTGTGATGTAGGGAATTATCATCTTCACTTTGAAACAAGGGAATTTAGAAACAGAGAGATTAAGTGATTGTCCAAGGTCACACAGGGAGTCTATGGCAGTGTGTGGAATTAAACACACGTTTCTTGAGTCCTTTTCCAGTGCCTTAACTACAAGACCATCCTTCCTCTTCACTACCCCAATGAACAATACCTATGATTATGTTTTATAATAATGAACACAAAGCTCCATCTGAATCTTGAGCACGTATACTGGAGCCACAAACCTCTTATTCACAGAACAATTGGCAACTGTTTACTCAATATGTCCTGAGACCAGAGCAGTGGGAATTGAGCTTGGCACTTCTCTTCTTAATTTATAAAGTATTTTTTTAAAGATAGAACAAGAATTGCATAGTAGAGTTGCAGCAACAATATGCAAGCCATCTTGACTTCTGCTTTGGAAGCAGCAGTTTCTCATTTACATGTAGAGCCATTTGTATGACTGCCAGTGAAATGTATCTCCTTTGATTTAAGTGGACTTTAAATAGGACATTGTAGAAATAATCTAGCCTTTTTTAATGTTGCTGCAGTTTAGAAACAGTGCTCAGCTTGCAGAAACAGGAAGGTGGAAATCTGTGTGAAGTCACCTGTTTGTTTTGTGTACTAGAAGTGTCTGCATTGCATCATAGCAATGAAAGAATTGTCATCCTGGATCAGCTCAGCAGTCCTTCTAGTCCAGTATCCCATTTCCAAAAGTGACTAATATAAGATGTTTCACATTCACAGGAATGTCTAAAATCCCTTTAACTAACTATAACATGTGAATGAAGGAAATTTCTTCCTACCCCAAGCAGTTAGCAGCTGGGTTGTTCCCTGAAGCATGATGGTTAATTCCTATTATTTGTATATACTGTTATTTTTTGTATTATTTCTATATCACTGTTATTTTTACTGTGCCTTGTATGAGAAAAGGTAAATACACACGTCACTCACCTTAACTGTGCCATTAATTGTTTTATATGCCTCTTCCATGTCTACTATTGTCTTTTCTCTAAACTAAATTGAAGACTTTCTATGTCTCTTATCATTTTTGTTGTCCTTCTTGGGACCTTTTTGATCTTTTTCATTTCTTGCCTATGCTTGCTGAAACAGGGTTTCCAAAACTGTACATAGTATTCAGGTGGGGACATAAAACTGATGTTTATAACAGCATTGTAAAATTGCCAGGATTATTTTCTGTTCCTTTCTCAATAGAGTCTAACACATTTTTGACAGCTGATGCAAATTGAGCAGATATTTTGACTGAACTGTCCAAAATAACACCAAGGCTTTTTCATGAGTGGTACAGTAAATTCAGAAGCTGTATACGAGTATTTAAAATTACTGTTTCAAAGTCAGACTATTGCACTGTGTTTTCCAATGCTTATCTTTGTTAGCTCCCTTTGAAGTTCCTCACAACCACCTTTAGCCTTAACTAACCTAAGTAAGTTTTTGTCAGCTGCAAATTTTGCTACCTGATTAGCTGAAAGGAGATATGGACAATTAATAAATATATTAAACAACATTGGTCCTCATACAGAACTTTGGGGCACTTCACTGACACACTCATTTCATGCAGGTATGTGGAACTAGGGGTGCTGGGGATACGGCAGCATCCCCTGGCTCGAAGTGGTCTCCATCATATACAGGGTTTACAGTTTTGTTTTACAGCGTTCAGCACCCCCACTCTAAAATTTGTTCCAATGCCACTGATTCCATATTGCATATTTACAATTTATTTCATATTCACAGCAGTATGACGTTGTCATTTTCTGATCTGCAAGCTACAGTTAAACCATACTGTCAAAATAGAAACATAAATCTTCACAGGATCATTTGACCAGTATTCTTATTTACTTGCAATTTACTGTGACCTGTTTCATGGGATGCTATCAGAAAAAAATTGTATCTCAGAAAGATGTGATCTTTATTCATGTTTTAAACTTCATCAACATAATCAATTATTCAAAATGGGTATAAGTTCATACTTTGCTGTGATCTGCTTTTCTCCTTCTTGGGAAAGAAATATTTTGCCAGTTTAAAAAAGCTATGTCAGGAAAAGATGAAATACAGGCATATTTTGTAATGCTTCTGGGATATCCTGAAAGGAAAGGAGTTTGTGTGACAAATTTGACTGGTTCATACTGTCATTTTTATGTTTATCTGGTGCAATTTATTTTCCCTGTTCCTTAAAATGCCTAGAAGCAAGCAAGCACTTACAGTATCCAAGATATTTTTTATTCCTTTTTGACCACTAGATGTCATGACTCACATTTTTGTGAATGTCTCCCATATTTTTGAAAGAATTAAAGAAATAATTAAAAGGTTCATGTACTTTTAGACTGCACTTCTTAAGAAAATGATGCCTGAAGAGCACATAAATCCTGGCAAGAACATTGCACACCAGTGTTATATTTCAATTTGATTGTACTCTTTGGTTGGAGCATAGCTAGGGTGACCAGATAGCAACTGTGAAAAAACGGAACAGGGGGTGAGGGGTAATAGGCACCTGTATAAGAAAAAGTCCCAAAAAACAGGACTGTCCCTATAAAAGTGGAACATCTGGTCACCCTAACCACAGCTGTTAAATTAATGAAATAGAAAACAAAAGACCAAATTCAACCTTGGTGTAAGCAGAGATTAGACTCACAGTACAGAATTTGGCTACAAAAATAGAAAAATAAAAAAGACTTTATCAAGTAGTCTGTTGAAATTAGTGTAACCATGAGGCATGAAAGAATAAAAGAATACAGGAGAAATATACGTTCAGATTTTGTCTTCTCATTTGGAGGTACATTACAGATGAGCTGTACTTTAAATATAATGATTAGAACTAGAGGAATAATTTATTTTTTTGATTTTTTGGTTCAGCCAGCATCCAAAAAATAAAAAAAATCAGTGAAAATATTTGGTTTGGATTTAAAAATATTTGGAATTTGTCAGCAAATCAGAAAAGGTTGCTTCCAAAAGGAAAGAGAGGGTCCCTCTTGTAGTATTTAGCCCAGTGATTAGGGCATGTAAGTGGTGGCCATAGCAAATCTCTATTTTATCCTTCTGTTTTAAAAAGAGCCCAGGATGACAGCTGTAGATAGAATTTAAGGGAATAAAAAGGGGATACCAAAAGGAAGAAGAAGAAGAAAAAGAAACAGTTGCAATTTTAACTGCCGGTCTTTCCTTGTCATTACTACTGTGTAAATTACTGGAGAAACAGTCCCCTTCCAACTTCCTATAAGTAAAGAAAGCAAAATAAATAAACATCAATTTGAAACAAATCCCATTAGGGCTGCAGGGGGGTAAGAGAAAGCAGTGGAGTGGCTCTGCAGTGGAGAATTTGCATAGGTCTTTGTAGAAGGCAGTGACATAGATGGGGCCCAGAAGTGGCTATGGGAGCTATATGTAGTTGGATGCAAGGGGTCCAGCACCCCAGACAACTGAGGTGCTCTCATTGCTATTCCAGGCTTTTGTAAGATTCACTGCATTTCTGGGTGGCTGGATTTCACCTTTCCAGGCTACATCCTGTACTTCTGTGCAGCTGGGGAATTATCAGACCTTTTTTTTTCCCCTGAAGATTTTCATTCTGAGCTCCTCTAATAACTTTTACTCAACTTGGAGCTTAAAACATGAATAAAAATTTAATATCCAAACAAGGAATAAGAGAATCTTCCAGAAACATGATATGAACCTTAAACAGTCTTAGTAAGAGTATAAACAGGGATTTTAAAGAAAATGGTACAAGCAGAGATAATTTATTCCAATATATATACTTGATATAATGTTGAGAATCCTCACAGCTTTTCAGCCCAGAACTTCTCTGCTAATACTCAGAGCTTTCCAGGGCTGGCTTTCAGTGCTTTCCAGGGCAAAATTCCATGACTCATTTGTATAGTCCCTCCCATGTGCATCCCATAGAAAGGAAACAAATATCCTCCTTGAGTGTTAGCCTGTACAGCTGGGATCAATTGCCTAACTTCTCCAATACAGCAAACCTCTCCTAGGGTAAGATTCTTGGACAACTCCCAAATCTCGTTTTAGAGTATTAAACCTAATCCTCACTGTTGCAATACCATTTCTAATCTCTAGGTCCTCCTCAGACCAATGCTGAATGTTTCAGTGTGAAATTGTAATTTTCAGAATATTTTTCTGTGATAATACATGCAGTACATATTGGACTGGACTGTAATATCCCTTTAGTCTCTAGTACACATATACCTCACTACTGTCTGTTACAGCTATCCCCCTATTCCATTTTGTCTCTTACAGCTGTCCCCATACTCCATTTTTGTTTTTGTTCTCGTGTGGCCTCCCCTCCCTGGCTGTTAAGTTGTTTAGCAGGGCCACTGCCCTTCTCAAAGGGAGGGTCCCTTAAAGTTGTTTAGCAGAGCCATTGCCCTTCTCAAAGGGAGGGTCCCTTAAAGTTGTTTAGCAGAGCCATTGCCCTTCTCAAAGGGATGGCCA